>NC_086453.1:66103235-66285735 GCF_028390025.1 Pseudophryne corroboree
ACTTAGACATAACCGCCTATGTATTTTTAGACTCACCTGCATCAAATATCTGGAAAAGGTGGGCTGTGAGATACCAATGACGTCGCCTGCCACAGCCTGGAAGCTCCCAGTAGCCATAAAGTGTAACACAGCCAGGAGTTTGTGTAGGCCTGAGACAGAGCGAGAGCGTGCTGTCTCAGGGTCTATGCCCAGTTTGACAAGGTCATACAGGTGGAAAATGTTGTTTCTATTTAGGCGGAACATCTGTATGACCCTATCATCGGACAATGCATTTAAGTTTAAACGCCCTCTAAAAAAACGAGGCTGGCGCAGCCTCCGCGGTACCTGGACAACCTGTTGACCATGTTCACTTACCTGGGCCTGATTCCTGGAAGCCTCATGGAGCAGTCTAAGGTATCCCACAGCAAACAAAAAATCATTGCCACACACCACAGCCGCCATTTCAGAGTGAGAGAAGTTCAAAATGTGCCTGGAACACTTTTATAGGGCCAAACATTCAGGTGTGAGTAATGGATAATTGAGTACACATGTAAACACGCTTTTCAAATGCTGGCGCGTTTTTTTTTAGGAAAAAATTACGATTTGTAATTTTTCGCGGCCGCGAATGCATTTTCACGGCAGCAATTACAATTACGAATGGTTAGTAAATGACCGAGATTCATATCTAAACAGGCGTAATTTGACCGATGGTGTATTCATTCGTAATTTTTTACTTGGACTTGCAAAAAATTACGAATGCCCTCATCTCTGCCGTGATTAGTGTTTAGTAAATTACCGAGATGACACTTTGAAGAAAAAACGGCATCTCGGTCAAAATCGGGAGCTTAGTAAATTTACCCCTGAGTCTTTTATATGCTCTATGGTTAGCAGAATTGTGTCCCTGTCTAGGGTGTCAATATTTTCTGACAGGGAATCTGACCACGCAGCGGCAGCACTGCACATCCATGCTGACGCAATAGCTGGTCTAAGTATAATGCCTGAGTGTGTATATACAGACTTCAGGATCGCCTCCTGCTTTCTATCAGCAGGTTCCTTGAGGGCGGCCGTATCCAGAGACGGTAGTGCCACCTTTTTAGACAAACGTGTGAGCGCTTTATCCACCCTAGGGGGTGTCTCCCAACGTGACCTATCCTCTGGCAGGAAAGGGAACGCCATTAGTAACTTCTTAGAGATTACCAATCTTTTATCAGGGAAAGCCCACGCTTCTTCACACACTTCATTTAATTCTTCTGATGGGGGAAAAACTACGGGTAGTTTTTTCTCCCCAAACATAATACCCTTTTTAGTGGTACCTGGGTTTATATCAGAAATTTGTAACACCTCTTTCATTGCTTCAATCATGCAACGAATGGCCTTAGTGGACATTAGACTAGACTCATCGTCGTCGACACTGGTGTCAGTATCCGTGTCGACATCTGCGTCTGCCATCTGAGGTAGTGGGCGTTTTAGAGCCCCCAATGGTCTTTGAGACGCCTGGACAGGCACGAGCTGAGAAGCCGGCTGTCCCGCATTTGGCATGTCGTCAAATTTTTTGTGTATGGAATCGACACGTGCACGCAATTCCTTCCATAAGTCCATCCACTCAGGTGTCTGCCCCGCAGGGGGTGACATCCCTTCTATAGGCATCTGCTCCGCCTCCACATCATTATCCTCATCAAACATGTCGACACAGCCGTACCGACACACCGCACACACACAGGGAATGCTCTAACAGAGGACAGGACCCACCAAAGCCCTTTGGGGAGACAGAGTGAGAGTATGCCAGCACACACCAGAGCGCTATATAATGCAGGGACTAACTGAATTATGTCCCCTATAGCTGCTGTTATATATACTGCGCCTAAATTTAGTGCCCCCCCTCTCTTTTTTACCCTTTTCTGTAGTGTAGACTGCAGGGGAGAGCCAGGGAGCTTCCTTCCAGCGGAGCTGTGAGGGAGAAATGGCGCCAGTGTGCTGAAGGAGATGGCTCCGCCCCTTTTTCGCAGACTATTCTCCCGCTTTTTTATGGATTCTGGCAGGGGTAATTATCACATATATAGCCTCTAGGGCTATATATTGTGGTATTTTTGCCAGCCAAGGTGTTTTTATTGCTGCTCAGGGCGCCCCCCCCCCTAGCGCCCTGCACCCTCAGTGACCGGAGTGTGAAGTGTGTATGAGGAGCAATGGCGCACAGCTGCAGTGCTGTGCGCTACCTTGGTGAAGACTGATGTCTTCTGCCGCCGATTTTCCGGACCTCTTCTTGCTTCTGGCTCTGTAAGGGGGACAAATACAGAAAAGTAATGGTACTTTCAAATGAGCGCAGTGAGTATTAGAGTGCTGCCCAGGTTCAAAAACAAAGGAGATAAACACAAATCTCCAACATTAGATTCAAGAAAAAGAGTGGTATTGAACCCCTGGCGCACTATATTACTAGATGCTGTTTCTATTGTTGAATAAATGGAATGAATATGTTGGTTGTAACACAACACTGACGATATTTATTAAAATACAATCCCCAGCTGGGAATAAATAAAAACAAACAAGTATTGAACATATACACACAAATGTGGTAGATGGGAAGGAACCCAGTGCTTTCATAAAGTGCTTTCCGTGCTTAAAGTCCTTCTTATTTATAGAAGAAATCTCTCACCATATTGCATAGCCGCGGTGGGCTAGCTTTTTGAAGAGATAGCTATGGTCCTAGGCTGAAATGCCCAGCACCACCGCAGCAAGCGTGTCAGCTTCCTAGTCACTGGTTCCCCGATCTCCACCACTTCTGTCCTTTATCCAAATAATGCGTTTCGGTCTTTTATTGGCCTTTCTCAAAGTTGGATAAGGGATGTCCTCCGTGCTGGCTTTTTATTTCCTTACTGATTACTGTGTAATGAACAGTAATCCATTCCACCTGTAACTTCCGGGATCGTGTACCGGAAGTGAGGTGGATGCGTTCCAAATGTCGGGGAGGAAGTAGTTTTTGCGTTCCATAAGTGATTCTGGCGTCCGTGATCATTTACCGGAAGTGCGGTGGATGCGTTCCAGATGCCGGATGTTGTTTTTTTGCGTTCCACCAGCACTTCTGCCGTGTCCTCCTCCGATTTTAAATGTTTGCAGATCAAACTTCATTATTAGTGCAATCCAAAGTTTCTCTTCCTTCACTGGGGAACTCAATGGTTACACTTTATATTATGTGTGGATGTAATAAGTTGATTTACCCCATCTCTACCAAACTAGGTGGTACTTCATTCCCAACCTGTCCATCCCTATTACCAAGATGGGGTAAGCTTTGTTTCACATTCATATCCATATAATCGATCCACATAAAAGGGAGGAAGAAATGAATGATACATTAATACAGAATTGATACAAAATCAATAAAAATTAAAATTTATTTAAAAATTAATTTAAAATTGATATGATATATAAAACAGTTATAACAGGCAACTGTAAAATATTTTAAAAGTGGTTAAGAATAATGAGGGAAATATGGTGGAGGAATCTATCTGCAATGGTAGATTCCTTTTTACAGACCGTGGTAGTCACTACTAGTGCTTATCTGAAGGATACAGGAGATATATTGTGGAAATTAGAGAAGATATCCTGGGATACTAACAGCACTTTAATTAGTGCAGATGTAAGCACTTTATATACAATAATAGATTGGGACAAAGGAAAAACAGCTGTTGAATATTTTTTAAACAAAAGCGATTTTAAGGAGGAAACCAAATCTTTTTTGATGGAAGCAATTGATTTTATCCTTCGTAATAATTATTTTTATTTTGACGGCTCCTATTACCTACAATTAAAGGGAACCGCCATGGGCACCAGGTTCGCTCCCAGTTACGCGAATCTCTACATGGCCTATTGGGAAAGCCTCACCATAGATCATGTGAGGGGACAGGGAGCGGGCCTGGTGTGCTGGTGGCGGTTTATTGATGACATTTTTTGCATCTGGAATGGAGATAATGTATCTTTGGAAGCTTTTAAAGAGATTTTAAATAGCAACCAGTTTAATATTGTCTTAACATATACCCAGAGCAAAGAAGAACTGGTGTTCTTGGATTTAAGGGTGTATATTCAAGATCAAACCATTTGCACAAAGACGCATCGCAAACCGACAGATTCAAATGCATATTTGCACATTAACAGTGAACACCATTTTAGATGGCTTAATAATATCCCGGTGGGTCAATACAAACGACTAAAGAGAAATTGCACAGACCCTGTTATTTTAAATTCACAAATGGATGAAATGTCCAATAGGTTCCTAGAAAAAGGATACGACTTATCATTATTAGAAGTGGCGAAGAAGAAGGTTGATTCTATCGAAAGGAAAGATCTTTTGAAAGAAAAGGAGCCACAAGCCAGCGGGGATAATCCCTACCAGTGGGCTTTCATCACTCAGTATGGTGGAAATTATAAGAAGATCGAAAAGATATTCAAAAACAATTGGCGTATTCTATTAGATGATCCAGTTTTGGGAAGCCATCTTCCACCCAAACCTGTTTTCATTTATAAGAAAGCCAAGTCCATCAAGGACCATGTAGTACGAAGTAGTCTACAAGAAAACAACACAGTGAGGTCGTGCAATAAAGGGTTCCATCGTTGTGGGTCTTGCATTATGTGCAAGTCCACCACAAAAAAAGATATTACAAGAAAAACTACTGAATTTGAACACAAGGGCAAGCTTTTTAAAATTAATGATTTCATAACATGCCATTCGAAAAATGTGATCTATCTGCTGGAATGTGAATGCGGGTATATATACATTGGAAAAACATCTAGACCACTGAAGGTGAGAGTGGCAGAACATGTGTACAATATCCGGAAAGGCCTTGATACACACCCCCTATCAGAACACTTCAGGACCGTTCACGGTAAATGTGAACGTCAAATAAAGAGGTATCTGGGTATACAACATATCAAACCAAATTGGAAAAGCAATAACATAGAAACCAGATTAGCGAGAAGTGAGATGAAGTGGATTTATATGCTAAACTCCATCAGACCAAACGGCCTCAACATTGATTTTGAGTTGAAATGGTTTTTATGATTATTTATTACCCATTACCTCACTCTTTCCTCCACCATATTTCCCTCATTATTCTTAACCACTTTTAAAATATTTTACAGTTGCCTGTTATAACTGTTTTATATATCATATCAATTTTAAATTAATTTTTAAATAAATTTTAATTTTTATTGATTTTGTATCAATTCTGTATTAATGTATCATTCATTTCTTCCTCCCTTTTATGTGGATCGATTATATGGATATGAATGTGAAACAAAGCTTACCCCATCTTGGTAATAGGGATGGACAGGTTGGGAATGAAGTACCACCTAGTTTGGTAGAGATGGGGTAAATCAACTTATTACATCCACACATAATATAAAATGTAACCATTGAGTTCCCCAGTGAAGGAAGAGAAACTTTGGATTGCACTAATAATGAAGTTTGATCTGCAAACATTTAAAATCGGAGGAGGACACGGCAGAAGTGCTGGTGGAACGCAAAAAAACAACATCCGGCATCTGGAACGCATCCACCGCACTTCCGGTAAATGATCACGGACGCCAGAATCACTTATGGAACGCAAAAACTACTTCCTCCCCGACATTTGGAACGCATCCACCTCACTTCCGGTACACGATCCCGGAAGTTACAGGTGGAATGGATTACTGTTCATTACACAGTAATCAGTAAGGAAATAAAAAGCCAGCACGGAGGACATCCCTTATCCAACTTTGAGAAAGGCCAATAAAAGACCGAAACGCGTTATTTGGATAAAGGACAGAAGTGGTGGAGATCGGGGAACCAGTGACTAGGAAGCTGACACGCTTGCTGCGGTGGTGCTGGGCATTTCAGCCTAGGACCATAGCTATCTCTTCAAAAAGCTAGCCCACCGCGGCTATGCAATATGGTGAGAGATTTCTTCTATAAATAAGAAGGACTTTAAGCACGGAAAGCACTTTATGAAAGCACTGGGTTCCTTCCCATCTACCACATCTGTAAGGGGGACGGCGGCGCGGCTCCGGGACCGAACACCAAGGCCAGTTCCATGCGGTCGATCCCTCTGGAGCTAATGGTGTCCAGTAGCCTAAGAAGCCCAAGCTAGCTGCAAGCAGGTAGGTTCGCTTCTTCTCCCCTTAGTCCCTCGCTGCAGTGAGCCTGTTGCCAGCAGGTCTCACTGTAAAATAAAAAACCTAATTATATACTTTCTTTCTAGAAGCTCAGGAGAGCCCCTAGTGTGCATCCAGCTCGGCCGGGCACAGAATCTAACTGAGGCTTGGAGGAGGGTCATAGTGGGAGGAGCCAGTGCACACCAGGTGACCTAAAAGCTTTCTTTAGTTGTGCCCAGTCTCCTGCGGAGCGGCTATTCCCCATGGTCCTTTCGGAGTTCCCAGCATCCACTAGCATCCACCACGGTGGCTTACATAAATCATCAAAGCGGCACTCGAAGTTGCATGGCAATGATGGAAGTGTCAAAAATCCTTTAATGGGCGGAATGCCATCTGCCTACAATATCGGCAGTGTTCATTCCGGGGGTCCTCAACTGGGAAGCCGGCTTCCTCAGTCATCAGGACATGCACGCCGGAGAATGGAATCTTCATCAGGAAGTCTTTCAACTCCTGGTGGACAAGTGGGGCCTACCAGATGTAGACCTGATGGCGTCTCGACACAATCACAAGGTTCCGGTCTTCGGATCAAGGACAAGGGATCGTCAAGCAGCGTTCTTGGACACACTGGCAATTCCATGGAACTTTCGCCTGCCATACGTGTTCCCTCCAGTGTCACTCCTGCCCAGGGTAATACGGAAGTTCAAACAAGAAGGAGGAATACTGGCTTCCGCTTCCGGTCTCATGCAGGACGCAGCCTAGCACCGCTGCTCTGTTCTGTACCCGACGAATTATCCTTTACAAGGCGATAAAAAGCCTCCAACACCTCTCGCACAGCAGCACAGGGGAACAGTGAGCCCAGATGGAGAAGTATTTGGCTTCTCCACCCGCTACCAAGCCGCCGCCGCCCCGCCAAGAGAAGCGCCGCGCTGATCCCATCATGGCGCCGGACACTGACACAGCGCCCAGCGTCCCTGCACACAAGAAAGCTGCTGCCGCAGCATCAGAGGATCCTGACTCTCCTAAGGTACGGCGCTCCCCTGACTGCCCTGTTACATACAGGGACATAGTGGAAGCAATTCAAAACACTATGACACCTTTACTGACACAGGCAGTGTCAGAAATTACACAGCAACTACAGCATCTGCAGGGCCGGGTCTCTGATGCAGAAAATCATATAGGCACTATCTCTCATGACCTGTCAGAAGCACAGTGCCATATCATACGACTGCAAATAGAAAATCATCAGCTTTGGAATAAGGTTGATGATATTGAGAACAGAACAAGAAGATGCAATATCAGAATAGTAGGAATCCCAGAATCAGTGAAAGGTACTGATATAACGTCCTTTATAACTATCACCCTCCCAAAGCTCCTGAAGATAGAAGCAGAATGTAAGGACCTAGTAATCGAAAGGGCCCATAGAGTGGGTCCTCCCCCCTAAACCTCATGACAAAAGGCCTCGAGTTATCATTTTCAAATGCCTAAGCTATTTACACAAGCTTGCTATCTGGAAGGCCTCCAGACAGATTCCAGAACTGATATGGGAGGGCAAGCGTCTACGTCTTTTTCAAGACTTTTCGGTCGAACTCTCCAGGGCAAGGAAAGCCTTTACACCTATCTGCTCAAACCTTGTCTCAGAGAAAAGAAGATTTGCACTTATGTACCCAGCACGCCTACGCATCTTCTATGATGATAAACACTATGATTTCAACTCCCCAGATGATGCACGAGCCTTTCTGAGAGAAGAGAATCGTCGGACACCTGAGGATATCTCTGACCCACCATCTTCACAAAAATAGACATTGCTTTTCCTCCCATGCTCAGCTATGTCTTGTTACCTTATAATGTTTTAGGTGAGTTTATAAACTTGAACGTTATCAGAGATGTACACATTAGGCAGACTACCTCCCTTGCAATTCAGTCACCAGATCTTCTAACCATACAGGTCACACACATAACACTCGCTCCTCCCTCCCTTCCCTCTCCCCTACCCCCCCCTTTTTTTTTTTTTCCCTCCCTGCACCCCCCCCCCCTCCCTTTCTTACTTCCATCTTTTATGAAACACTTTCCTACTGTAACTGTCTTCAAAGTATATACTGCACCACCACCTCGCACCATGATCTTTATTTTTCTACTATTGCTGTTAAACACCTGCTTTCAAACTTCATTATACAAGTTACACCTATATTAAGCCCAGAGAGGTAACATGAATCACCAATTCGGGTACTAGAACACCTGACATGCTCCGTTACGCCTCATTCTAATTACACAAGCACCTTAAAAAGTGCTGTATGGTCCTTATTGTATTTTCCCATGCTGCGGAAGCAATATACCACAAGGTATAGGAAAGTATTACTTGTCATGAGGAACACACTCATGGAAAATTTGTTTTTGATTGTTGTTACGTTGTCTTGTCTCCCCCCCCCTTCTTGTCCTCCCTCCTTATGTCTCTCCATTATAGCTAGGATTGCCAGCGAGTTTATAAAAGTATACAGTGTGCTGCTGAAGTTGTCCAACGTCGAACTAACATGTCCACACTAAAGATTGGGTCGGTCAACGTGGGAGGCTTCAACTCTCCAGCAAAGCGACGTAAGGTTTTGGTTTACCTAAACAGACAGAAATTAGATATAGCCTTTATTCAAGAATCTCACCTCACAGCAAAGGAAACAGTCAAATTACAGATGCTCAATTGGCGACTCCTAGCATCTGCACCCTTTAATTCTAAATCCAGGGGAGTGGTCATTCTGATTTCTAAAACTATCCCATATGAAATATTATCCACTGAACTAGACCCAGAAGGCAGGTTTGTTATAGTCTCGGTTAAAATATACTCCACCACTTATAGCTTATGCTCTTTATATGCCCCTAATTCCAAACCCAAACCTTTCCTCTCTACATTAATACAGAAGCTCTTACCCCACGCCTCATCTAAGGTAATTCTAGGAGGTGATTTTAATTTAATATCACATCCGTATCTAGATAAATCCCAAAATAAATTATCACCCCAGCCATTACCTAAATTGGGAATACCATACTTCCTAAATTTGTTCCGACTGGTTGACGTGTGGAGAGCCCTCAACCCTACTGAACGTGAATACACATGCTTATCCTCCGCACATAATACCCTTTCCCGTATAGACTATATCACACTATCTGATACCCTCTTTACCCAGGTCATAGACTCGGGCATTGAGCCAATAATAATATCAGATCACGCCTTGGTTTGGCTCACATTGAGGACCCAAAATGAAATGTCTACATACAGGACTTGGAGATACCCTGCACAACTGAATAATTCACCCAAAGTTGTTGCATACCTTCATCAAGCTTGGGAAGAATACCATGAGCATAACATACACTTACTAGCAACAGACCCGTCTCTTTATTGGATGTCTACAAAAGCAGTCCTAAGAGGTGCCATCATGTCATACGAATCCCAGGTGAAGAAAAGAAATTCTGACCAGTATGTATCACTCCAGCAATCCCTCTCTAACGCCTACTCTACATATAGCCTATACCCCTCTCCTTCCAATAAATCCTTATACTTATCAGCTAAAATTAAGTTTGATGAATTGCTACAATCACTGTCAGATAAATACCAATTCTCCTCTAATTTCCGCTATCATAGATTTGGAAATAAGACCAGCAAATTCCTAACTAATATACTAAATGGCACTAGACCCCCTATGAGAGTGCACCCATTACTCCTCCCAGATGGAACACACACCACCTCCAACAAACAAATTACCCATATAATGAGAAATTTTTTTGCTGATATATTTATGCCTCCACCCAATCCTCAGTACCCCCTACTATACCTGAAAAGCCACCTGATACACACATGAATAACACTCCCTACATCTCCGATAACCCCCATACCAAATGGCAGGAACTTTTATACCCCCAGATCCCCCGGGATCTAATCCCGTCACTGATTAAGCCAATCACAGTAGAGGAGGTTAGAGAGACTGTTAAATCCCTAAAACCAGCAAAAACACCTGGTCCGGATGGATTCTGCTGAGAATTTTATAAATTATTTATTGATCGACTGTCCCCAATATTAACATCATTCTATAATAACATTTTGTCTAATACCTCACTTCCTTTATATTTCAATTCAGCAATAATTAAATTACTACCAAAGCCAGGAAAAGACCCCGCCCTCCCAGGTTCATATAGACCTATCTCATTATTAAAATAAGAATTTACTTACCGATAATTCTATTTCTCATAGTCCGTAGTGGATGCTGGGGACTCCGTAAGGACCATGGGGAATAGCGGCTCCGCAGGAGACTGGGCACATCTAAAGAAAGCTTTAGGACTATCTGGTGTGCACTGGCTCCTCCCCCTATGACCCTCCTCCAAGCCTCAGTTAGGATACTGTGCCCGGACGAGCGTACACAATAAGGAAGGATTTTGAATCCCGGGTAAGACTCATACCAGCCACACCAATCACACCGTACAACTTGTGATCTGAACCCAGTTAACAGCATGATAACAGAGGAGCCTCTAGAAAAGATGGCTCACTACAGCAATAACCCGATTTTTTGGTAACAATAACTATGTACCAGTATTGCAGACAATCCGCACTTGGGATGGGCGCCCAGCATCCACTACGGACTATGAGAAATAGAATTATCGGTAAGTAAATTCTTATTTTCTCTAACGTCCTAAGTGGATGCTGGGGACTCCGTAAGGACCATGGGGATTATACCAAAGCTCCCAAACGGGCGGGAGAGTGCGGATGACTCTGCAGCACCAAATGAGAGAACTCCAGGTCCTCCTCAGCCAGGATATCAATTTTGTAGAATTTTACAAACGTATTTGCTCCTGACCAAGTAGCTGCTCGGCAAAGTTGTAAAGCCGAGACCCCTCGGGCAGCCGCCCAAGATGAGCCCACCTTCCTTGTGGAGTGGGCATTTACAGATTTTTGGCTGTGGCAGACCTGCCACAGAATGTGCAAGCTGAATTGTACTACAAATCCAACGAGCAATAGTCTGCTTAGAAGCAGGAGCACCCAGCTTGTTGGGTGCATACAGGATAAACAGCGAGTCAGATTTCCTGACTCCAGCCGTCCTGGAAACATATATTTTCAGGGCCCTGACAACGTCTAGCAACTTGGAGTCCTCCAAGTCCCTAGTAGCCGCAGGCACCACAAATAGGTTGGTTCAGGTGAAACGCTGAAACCACCTTAGGGAGAAACTTAGGACGAGTCCTCAATTCCGCCCTGTCCGAATGGAAAATCAGATAAGGGCTTTTTTAGGATAAAGCCGCCAATTCTGACACGCGCCTGGCCCAGGCCAGGGCCAACAGCATGACCACTTTCCATGTGAGATATTTTAACTCCACAGATTTAAGTGGTTCAAACCAATGTGACTTTTGGAACCCAAAACTACATTGAGATCCCAAAGTGCCACTGGAGGCACAAAAGGAGGCTGTATATGCAGTACCCCTTTTACAAACGTCTGAACTTCAGGGACTGAAGCTAGTTCTTTTTGGAAGAAAATTGACAGGGCCGAAATTTGAACCTTAATGGACCCTAATTTCAGGCCCATAGACACTCCTGTTTGCAGGAAATGTAGGAATCGACCCAGTTGAATTTCCTCCGTCGGGCCTTACTGGCCTCGCACCACGCAACATATTTTCGCCAATTGCGGTGATAATGTTTTTGCGGTTACATCCTTCCTGGCTTTGATCAGGATAGGGATGACTTCATCCGGAATGCCTTTTTTTCTTCAGGATCCGGCGTTCAACCGCCATGCCGTCAAACGCAGCCGCGGTAAGTCTTGGAACAGACAGGGTCCTTGCTGGAGCAGGTCCCTTCTTAGAGGTAGAGGCCACGGATCCTCCGTGAGCATCTCTTGAAGTTCCGGTTACCAAGTCCTTCTTGGCCAATCCGGAGCCACGAATATAGTGCTTACTCCTCTCCATCCTATCAATCTCAGTACCTTGGGTATGAGAGGCAGAGGAGGGAACACATACCCTGACTGGTACACCACGGTGTTACCAGAGCGTCTACAGCTATTGCCTGAGGGTCCCTGGACCCGGCGCAATACCTGTCGAGTTTTTCCCAACGGTTTATAATCATGTGGAAGACTTCTGGGTGAAGTCCCCACTCTCCCGGGTGGAGGTCGTGCTGAGGAAGTCTGCTTCCCAGTTGTCCACTCCCGGAATGAATACTGCCGACAGTGCTATCACACGATTTTCCGCCCAGCGAAGAATCCTTGCAGCTTCTGCCATTGCCCTCCTGCTTCTTGTGCCACCCTGTCTGTTTACGTGGGTGACTGCCGTGATGTTGTCCGACTGGATCAACACCGGCTGACCTTGAAGCAGAGGTCTTGCTAAGCTTAGAGCATTGTAAATGTCCCTTAGCTTCAGGATATTTATGTGAAGTGATGTCTCCAGGCTTGACCCTAAGCCCTGGATATTCCTTCCCTGTGTGACTGCTCCCCAGCCTCGCAGGCTGGCATCCGTGGTCACCAGGACCCAGTCCTGAATGCCGAATCTGCGGCCCTCTAGAAGATGAGCACTCTGCAACCACCACAGGAGGGACACCCTTGTCCTTGGTGACAGGGTTATCCGCTGATGCATCTGAAGATGCGACCCGGACCATTTGTCCAGCAGGTCCCACTGGAAAGTTCTTGCGTGGAATCTGCCGAATGGGATTGCTTCGTAGGAAGCCACCATTTTACCCAGAACCCTTGTGCATTGATGCACTGAGACTTGGCTCGGTTTTAGGAGGTTCCTGACTAGCTCGGATAACTCCCTGGCTTTCTCCTCCGGGAGAAACACCTTTTTCTGGACTGTGTCCAGGATCATCCCTAAGAACAGAAGACAAGTCGTCGGAACCAGCTGCGATTTTGGAATATTGAGAATCCAATCGTGCTGCCGCAACACTACCTGAGATAGTGCTACACCGACCTCCAACTGTTCCCTGGATCTTACCCTTATCAGGGAATTGTCCAAGTAAGGGATAACTAAAATTCCCTTCCTTCGAAGGAATATCATCATTTCGGCCATTACCTTGGTAAAGACCCGGGGTGCCGTGGACCATCCATACGGCAGCGTCTGAACTGATAGTGACAGTTCTGTACCATAAACCTGAGGTACCCTTGGTGAGAAGGGTAAATTTTGACATGAAGGTAAGCATCCTTGATGTCCCGAGACATCATGTAGTCCCCTTCTTCCAGGTTCGCAATCACTGCTCTGAGTGACTCAATCTTGAATTTGAACCTCTGTATGTAAGTGTTCAAAGATTTTAGATTTAGAATCGGTCTCACCGAGCCGTCCGGCTTCGGTACCACCACAGTGTGGAATAATACCCCGTTCCCTGTTGCAGGAGGGGTATCTTGATTATCACCTGCTGGGAATACAGCTTGTGAATGGCTTCCAAAACTGTCTCCCTGTCAGAAGGAGACATCGGTAAAGCCGACTTTAGGAAACGGCGAGGGGGAGACGTCTCGAATTCTAATTTGTACCCCTGAGATATCACCTGAAGGATCCAGGGGTCTACTTGCGAGTGAGCCCACTGCGCGCTGAAATTCATTGAGACGGGCCCCCCACCGTGCCTGATTCTGCTTGTAAAGCCCCAGCGTATACTGAGGGCTTGGCAGAGGCGGGAGAGGGTTTCTGTTCCTGGGAACTGGCTGATTTCTGCAGCCTTTTTCCTCTCCCTCTGTCACGGGGCAGAAAAGAGGAACCTTTTGCCCGCTTGTCCACGAAAAGACTGCGCCTGATAATACGGCGTCTTCTCATGTTGAGAGGCGACCTGGGGTACAAACGTGGATTTCCCAGCTGTTGCCGTGGCCACCAGGTCTAAAAGACCGACCCCAAATAACTCCTCCCCTTAATAAAGCAATACTTCCAAATGCCATTTGGAATACGCATCACCTGACCACTGACGTGTCCATAACCCTCTACTGGTAGAAATGGACAACGCACTTACTCTTGATGCCAGTCGGCAAATATTCCGCTGTGCATCACGCATATATAGAAATGCATCTTTCAAATGCTCTATAGGCAAAAATATACTGTCCCTATCTAGGGTATCAATATTTTCAGTCAGGGAATCCGACCACGCCGACCCAGCACTGCACATCCAGGCTGAGGCGATTGCTGGTCGCAGTATAACACCAGTATGTGTGTAAATACATTTTAGGATACCCTCCTGCTTTCTATTAGCAGGATCCTTAAGGGCGGCCATCTCAGGAGAGGTTAGAGCCCTTACAAGCGTGTGAGCGTTTATCCACCCTAGGGGGTGTTTCCCAACGCACCCTAACCTCTGGCGGGAAAGGATATAATGCCAATAACATTTTAGAAATTATCAGTTGTTATCGGGGGAAACCCACGCATCATCACACACCTCATTTAATTTCTCAGATTCAGGAAAACTACAGGTAGTTTTTCCTCACCGAACATAATACCCCTTTTTTGGTGGTACTCGTATTATCAGAAATGTGTAAAACATTTTTCATTGCCTCAAACATGTAATGTGTGGCCCTACTGGAAGTCACATTTGTCTCTTCACCGTCGACACTGGAGTCAGTATCCGTGTCGGCGTCTATATCTGCCATCTGAGGTAACGGGCGCTTTATAGCCCCTGACGGCCTATGAGACGTCTGGACAGGCACAAGCTGAGTAGCCGGCTGTCTCATGTCAACCACTGTCTTTTATACAGAGCTGACACTGTCACGTAATTTCTTCCAACAGTTCATCCACTCAGGTGTCGACCCCCTAGGGGGTGACATCACTATTACAGGCAATCTGCTCCGTCTCCACATAATTTTTCTCCTCATACATGTCGACACAAAAGTACCAACATACAGCACACACACAGGGAATGCTCTGATAGAGGACAGGACCCCACTAGCCCTTTGGGGAGACAGAGGGAGAGTTTGCCAGCACACACCAGAGCGCTATATATATACAGGGATAACCTTATATAAGTGTTTTTCCCCTTATAGCTGCTGTATAGTTAATACTGCGCCTAATTAGTGCCCCCCTCTCTTTTTTTAACCCTTTCTGTAGTGTAGTGACTGCAGGGGAGAGCCAGGGAGCTTCCCTCCAACGGAGCTGTGAGGGAAAATGGCGCCAGTGTGCTGAGGAGATAGGCTCCGCCCCCTTATCGGCGGCCTTATCTTCCCGTTTTTCTGTATATTCTGGCAGGGGTTAAATGCATCCATATAGCCCAGGAGCTATATGTGATGCATTTTTTGCCATCCAAGGTGTTTTTTATTGCGTCTCAGGGCGCCCCCCCCCCAGCGCCCTGCACCCTCAGTGACCGGAGTGTGAAGTGTGCTGAGAGCAATGGCGCACAGCTGCAGTGCTGTGCGCTACCTTGTTGAAGACAGGACGTCTTCTGCCGCCGATTTTCCGGACCTCTTCTGCCTTCTGGCTCTGTAAGGGGGCCGGCGGCGCGGCTCTGGGACCCATCCAAGCTGGGCCTGTGATCGTCCCTCTGGAGCTAATGTCCAGTAGCCTAAGAAGCCCAATCCACTCTGCACGCAGGTGAGTTCGCTTCTTCTCCCCTTAGTCCCTCGATGCAGTGAGCCTGTTGCCAGCAGGTCTCACTGAAAATAAAAAACCTAAACTAAAACTTTCACTAAGAAGCTCAGGAGAGCCCCTAGTGTGCACCCTTCTCGTTCGGGCACAGAGATCTAACTGGAGGAGGAGGGTCATAGGGGGAGGAGCCAGTGCACACCAGATAGTCCTAAAGCTTTCTTTAGATGTGCCCAGTCTCCTGCGGAGCCGCTATTCCCCATGGTCCTTACGGAGTCCCCAGCATCCACTTAGGATGTTAGAGAAATTGTGATTACAAACTTCTCACAAAAATTCTTGCAACCAGACTAAATCCCCTCCTTCCCGCAGTGATCCATACGGACCAGACAGGATTCATTAAAGGTCGACACTCAGTCACGAATATTCGCAAAGTACTGGCTGCAGTCCAGACTGGTAGGGAGGGAACAGATGAGACCGATGGAAAAATCATCCTTTCTATAGATGCCGAGAAGGCTTTTGATCTAGTACTGTGGCCTCATCTGTTCCTTACACTAGAGCGTTTTGGATTTCCTCACACATTCATAACCTTCCTTAAGACAATATATACACTACCATCCTCCCAAATTGCCTGTAATGGCTTTCTCTCTCCCCCTTTCCCAATACAGAAAGGAACAAGGCAGGGATGCCCCCTATCCCCCCTCCTTTTTGCCTTGGCAATTGAACCACTCGCAATTGCACTCCGATCAGCAACACAATTTTCAGGTATACGCATTTCCTCCTCAGAATTAAAACTCTCATTATTTGCTGATGACATGATCCTCTTTATCTCCAATCAGTGCCAGATTAAGGACCACATGGGCCTGGAGCTGAAATTTATGAAGGGCCTATTGTGTACCGCCGCAGGGGTTGTGACCAGCAACAGCGGGTTTGTGACTCATGCAGGGCCCGCCACACATTGGCCCTCATTACGAGTTGTTCGCTCGCTAGCAGTTTTTAGCAGCCGTGCAAATGCTAAGCCGCCGCCCTCTGGGAGTGTATATTAGCTTAGCAGAAGTGCGAACGAAAGGATCGCAGAGCGGCAACAAAAAAAGATTGTGCAGTTTCTGAGCAGCTCCAGACCTACTCAGCGCTTGCGATCACTTCAGACTATTTAGTTCCTGTTTTGACGTCACGAACACGCCCTGCGTATGCCCAGCCACGCCTGCATTACCCCAGGCACGCCTACGTTTGTATCTGACACGCCTGCTTTTTTCCACACACTCCCCGAAAACAGTCAGTTACCACCCAGTTACCTCCCAGAAACACCCACTTCCTGTCAATCACTCTGCGGTCAGCAGTGCGACTGAAAAGCGTAGCTAGACCTTGTGTGAAACTACATCGGCTGTTGTGAAAGTACGTCGCACATGCGCATTGCGGCACTTACACATGAGCAGAAGTGCCGCTTTTTTGACTAAACGCTGCGCTGCGACCGAAAACAGCTAGCAAACAACTCGGAATGACCACCATTGTTCTTTGCCTGAGTCAAAGCCATCCTGGGTCCTAGTGGTTCATTTACTAAAGGTTCTAAAAATGAAAATTGGTGATGTTGCCCATAGTAACCATTCAAATTCTGTCTATCGTTTCTCTAATGCATCCCAGATAAATGATAGTCAGAATCTGATTGGTTGCTATGGGCAACATCACCACTTTTCATTGTTAGAACCTTTAGTAAATGCCCCTAGTGTCTGCGTGCTGTAGCAGGTAAGCAGAGGCGCGGAATCACATTTGCTGATTACAGAGTATGGCACGTTTTAATTTTAAAGGCAACATTTTGGTTGCGACGCATCACTGCAGCTGTGTTGTGTATAATGATTTGTGCACTAAAGTGTGGTATTGTATTTATGGGATGCAGTCAGCATGTCAACAATTCCAATGTCAGAAGTTATGATGTCAACATTTTTGAAATGTCAGCATGGACTATGTCAGCTTCTGCAGAATATTGACATGTTCACAATGTCGGCATCAATGTTTCAGTCCCCTTCCGGACCATTTTCAAGACTGCCGATAATTAGTGCAGCCGATCTCAAGCCGACAAGTAAATGCCGGTACTTTCTGCTTTGAGAGCGGCTTGTGTGATTGTTGGTGGTCTTGAAATTGTTCCAGAACGGCATCAAAGCATTGACACTTTAGGTGAATATATAATTCATAGCCTTCGGTATCCGGTCTGTACGTCAGCCACACTTAGGTTGACAGTAATTAGGTCGACGTGCATTCGGTCGACATGGTCACTAGGTCGACATGGATAAAGGTCGACATGAGGTTTTTTTTTATTATTTTTTAAACTTTTTCATATGTTACGATCCACGTGGACTACGACTGGGAATAGTAACCCGTGCGGTAGCGGAGCGAGGCACCTTGTCAGCCATGCGAGGGGACACGGTGCACTAACTGGGGTTCCCGGTCACTTTACGAAGAAAACGATAGCAATTTTTTAATTAAAACTCATGTCGACCTTTTTCCATGTCGACCTAATGACCGCGTCTACCTATTTTGGGTGTCGACCTAGTCGCTGTCTACTAATAGTGGTCAACCTAAGTGTGGTCGACCCTATGATCCACACCCTAGCCCATGGGTCTTCAACCTGCGGCCCTCCAGCTGCTGTGGAACTATACATCCCAGCATGCCCTGCCTCAGTTTTAGCATGCCTTAATAGCAAAACTGTGGCAGGGCATGCTGGGATGTGTAGTTTCACAGCACCCGGAGGGCCGCAGGTTGAAGACCCATGCCCTAGCCTTTACTACAGCATGTGATGCAGGTTATACATTTTTCTGGTGGTATTACACTTCCATTCTTTCTTCTCTCTCTCTCACTCTATATCTATCTATATCTATCTATATATACACGCTGTCAGGCCTGGTGCAAGCCGCTCAGCAGGGTCTGCAAAAGCAGGGAGGCGCCGGATGGGAGAGGCGCTCTCCTTGCTCTGTTTCTGTCGGCTGCCGCTGCGCTATGACTATGACACTATGACAAACAGCGGCACCAGCACCTTGAAGCGTGGCATCCAACACCCGGCAAAATCAACCCCCTCCCCTCTTCGGCTGAGTGTGAGGGCAGTGACGATGAGGGGGAATTAGAGGGAGGCTGAGGGCAGGGGCTCTGAAGGGGGACTTACAGGGAGGGTGAAGGCAGGAACGCTGAGAGAGAGTTACAAGGAGGGTGAGGGCAGGGACGCTGAGGATGAGTTGGAGGGAGGGTGAGTGCAGGGACGCTGAGGGGGAGTTGGAGGGAGGGTGAGGGCAGGGACGCTGAGGGGGAGTTGGAGGGGGGGTGAGGGCAGGGACGCTGAGGGGGAGTTAGAGGGAGGCTGAGGGCAGGGGCTCTGAAGGGGGACTTACAGGGAAGGTGAGGGCAGGGACGCTGAGGGAGAGTTATAGGAAGGGTGAGGGCAGGGACGCTGAGGGGGAGTTGGAGGGAGGGTGAGGGCAGGGACGCTAAGAGGGAGGGACGCTTAGAGGGAGGGTAAATTGAAATGAAAAATTAAACAAGAACAACTATGGGTCTCACATATGCCTTGCAACAAAAGACTGTACACATTAATAACAAAACCCCATATTTGTATAAACATAGGAGGTCATTCCGAGTTGTTCGCTCGCAAGGCGATTTTAGCAGAGTTGCTCACGCTAAGCCGCCGCCTACTGGGAGTGAATCTTAGCATCTTAAAATTGCGAACGAAGTAATCGCAATATTGCGATTACACACCTCGTAGCAGTTTCTGAGTAGCTTCAGACTTACTCGGCATCTGCGATCAGTTCAGTGCTTGTCGTTCCTGGTTTGACGTCACAAACACACCCAGCGTTCGCCCAGACACTCCTCCGTTTCTCCGGCCACTCCTGCGTTTTTTCCGGAAACGGTAGCGTTTTTTCCCACACGCCCATAAAACGGCCTGTTTCCGCCCAGTAACACCCATTTGCTGTCAATCACATTACAATCTCCAGAACGATGAAAAAGCCGTGAGTAAAATTACTAAGTGCATAGCAAATTTACTTGGCGCAGTCGCAGTGCGGACATTGCGCATGCGCATTAAGCGGAAAATCGCTGCGATGCGAAGATTTTTACCGAGCGAACAACTCGGAATGAGGGCCATAGTCAACATGATGGCACCCCACAACTGCTTACACATACCTAGTAAACGGCTGAGACATACCTCCAGAAGATTTACAGGATTTTCCTCCAGTTTCCCATCCCATAGCAGGAGGTGCAGAGCCGACGGCAGGTAGTAAATGTCCATCTAACGAGAGTGATCAAACAGGGGGACGGGGCCAAATGCCAAATCTTCCCAGTGAGGAGCCTTGGCCAATCCGCACCTAGGATGTTAACTGGTCCGTGCCTATTCTCCGTCACCTTTGCTCCAGGGCAGTGGGGATTGGGAATACAGGCAGCTCCCAGGGCTGTAGTGTGCTGCTGCCGCTGTGCTGTCCGTGCGGTACGGTGCCCTGGGCCTGCTGCCCTGAGCACCGGCACTGGATGCTCATCATTTTCCGTGGGTGCTACCGGGCCCGAGCATCCACGGAATCGGCACCTATGCCCTACACACACAGCCTGTCCCCCCCCCCCAGTCCCTACACACATACACAGCCTGCCCCCCCAGTCCCTACACACAGACAGCCTGTCCCCCCCCAGTCCCTACACACACACAGCCTGCCCCCCCCCCCAGTCCCTACACACACACACACACACACACACAGCCTGTCCCCCCCCCAGTCCCCACACACACACACACACACACACACACACACACACACACACACACACCCTGCCCCCCCCAGTCCCTACACGCACACACACATACACAGCCTGTTTCCCCCCCATCCCTACACACACACACACACACACACACACACACACACACACACACACACACACACACACACACATACACAGCCTGTCGTCCCTACACACACACACACACATACACAGCCTGTTCCCCCCAGTCCCTATACACACACACAGTCCCCCCCCAGTCCCTACACACACACACACACACACACACATACACAGCCTGTTCCTCCCCCCCAGTCCCTACACACACACATACACAGCCTGTTCCCCCGAGTCCCTATACACACACAGTCCCCCCCAGTCCCTACACACACACATACACAGCCTGTTCCTCCCCCCCAGTCCCTACACACACACATACACAGCCTGTTCCCCCCAGTCCCTATACACACACAGTCCCCCCCAGTCCCTACACACACACATACACAGCCTGTTCCTCCCCCCCAGTCCCTACACACACACATACACAGCCTGTTCCCCCGAGTCCCTATACACACACAGTCCCCCCCAGTCCCTACACACACACATACACAGCCTGTTCCTCCCCCCCAGTCCCTACACACACACATACACAGCCTGTTCCCCCAGTCCCTACACACACACACACACACAGTCTATTCCCCCCAGTCCCTACACACACTCTGTTCACCCCCCCCCCCCAGTCCCTACACATACAGCCTGTCGTCGTCCCCAGTCCCTACACACACACAGCCTGTTCCCCCCACCCACCCCGTTACTGAGCGAGCGGGACACAGAAGAAGAAAGCAGGGGTGCATAAAGACAGACCAGGCACAGTCGGGGGCGTGGCCTAATCACGGGTCCGTGACCACGCCCCTTTGAGAGAAAAAATCCTAACATTCAGCAAGCAGCAGGAGCCGGCCTCGGCAGAGAAAGTCACCCAACTTCCAGGCAGGCAAGTCCGCTGCTGGCTGCTGCTGTCTTGCACGCTGGCCGGCGCTTGTGCCTTATCTCAAGGGGGCGGGACATCAGACGGCTACTGAACAGGAAAACAGGAAAAAAAATGTTTTCCTGTTTCCATCTGCAGGGGATCCTGTGGGCCTATTTTGAAGAGGGGGCCTGGAGCTGCAGCCCCATCCGCCCCATTGTTAATCCGGCCCTGTCTCCAATCCGATAAAGTCATTACCAATAATCTTAGATATCATTGCCTCAATTAGCCCCATCTCAGGATATAAAATAAATATTTCCATGTCTGTAATCCTACCCATCCACCCATTAAGCACCACACTAAGAGCTCATGCAGCCCTATCCCAATTTCAGATTCAACCCTCACAAGTCACGTACCTAGGAGTCCAAATTACTAATACCCCTTCGACACTCTACACAGCTAACTTTACCCCTCTCTTCTCAAAAATCTTCACTCAATTAGAGTCCTGGATTAAACTTCCTTTATCATTATTTGGCAGAGCAGCAGTCCTAAAAAGTGTTATCTTTCCAAAAATATACTATGTTTTACAAATGCTGCCATGCCTATTTACAAAACAAGACACTCACAATCTGGAAAAAGCCTTTTCTTCCTTCCTATGGAATGGTAAGAGATCGAGAATTGCAATAAAAAAACTCTATAAACCAGTGGTCTCAGGTGGCCTGAATCTCCCTAACTTTTCCCTATATGCACTCACAACTCATTTCCGGTATATCGCAGATTGGCTCATGGAATCATCTATTCATACAGACAAAACTTTGGAACAACACATTTTCCACCCATATTCTCCCGGGGCACTTCTCCATACGCCAACCAGTCTCATACCCAATCACATAATACAACATACTCTATTTTGTGATACATACAACAGCTGGATTAGAATAAATAAAATCCTTAAATCCTCCCACACCAGATCCTCCTTCATCCCGCTCTGGGGTAACCCTAACTTCCCGCCATCCATCTTAAACAGTAAATTTCATCAATGGTCTGAGAAAGGACTCAACTTAGCAACAAAGTTATTTGATCCAGGAGGTCTCATTCTACCCTTTTCTTCCCTCAAAGTGTCTTATAGTCTTCCTAACTCCCATTTTTATTTATACCTTCAAGCTCGTCACTTTGCATTATCCCTAAAAATATCCAACTCAAGCCACAGAACGACCCACCCCCTGGATACATTACTTAACTCACTTTACAAGAAAACATTTAAATCTAAGTCACTTTATCACATTCTGACTACTCCCCAGAAGGAAAATTATCTAGAGTCACTAACTCGCGCCTGGAGTGCTGATATCCCCACTATTTCAGGAAAAGATTTATTCAATAATCGAACTCCTCGAATAATGAGCATTCTCCAGTCAGTATATCTGCAAGAAGTTCACTTCAAATCCATACACAGAATATATATAGCTCCTGCCCAAAGAAGGTTTATGTCAAATTTAGAATCTGGCAGGTGCCCGAAATGCACTATGTCAAATGCAAAGTTTTTTCACTCCTTCTGGGCCTGCACAAAGATATTAAAATTCTGGAGAAAAGTTCTAACTTTCCTTAATTCCTCCCTTAATGTAAAATTAGAGATGAACCCCCTAGCTTGTCTTTGTTTGAACTTTGAGAGTTGGAGCCTTCCCACATTGGACCATAATCTCACCCCATTTCTTATTGTCACTCTAACCATGGCAAAGAAACTCATCCTTATACACTGGATTGATAAATCCTCCCCAACCATTCAGGAACTAAAGCACAAATTATTGCAATTGATCTACTTTGATAAGAGAGCTATCTCTCTCAACTCCAATGGCCAAGTAAAGAAATTCACACAAAAATGGGGAAGATACATTGCATCACTAGATGATGAAACTAAAAAAGATATCTGGTATAATCTGACCACTAATACTGACAAACCGCAAATAGGTTCTTAATCATTCCTGTGATTGCTCAGCACTTATATACTTACTATTGTATTTTGATTCAACATGCCTCTACCTTTTCCCCCTTCCCCCCCCCTTCCCCCTTCAATGTCTTCGTCTTTACTCATTTATCTTAGAGAAAAGTTATTGTTACCCTGATTATGATTCTTTATTTTTATTTTATCTTGCTAATAAATGCAACGATTCAGATGTTCTGATAATAGTTTACACCAAACAGATACAACTACTATAAAAATTGTATCAGAATCTGAAGGTACCCCCTCACTGTTTATAAATATATTGTATGACAACTGTTCACATTGCAACGATTTTATAGTCCAGTCCTCATGGACCAATCAATATTGAAACTCCCTTTGTATTGTTATATGCGATATATAATTGTCAAAAACGAATAAAAATCTTTAAATCAAAGAAGGAGGAATACTACTTCTAGTCGCTCCATCGTGGCCCAGACAGCATTGGTTCTCAGACCTGCACGGTCTCTCGATAGATCATCCTCTTCTACTTCCTCAACGCTCAGACCTCCTCATTCAGGGCCCTTGTGTCTACCCGGACCTGACCAGACTGGCTTTGACGGCACGTGGCTCTTGAAGCATCACTACTGAGAGCCAAAGGTTTCTCTGAGGCAATCATTCAAACTATGTTGAAAGCCCGTAAACCGGCTTCGGCTTGGATTTATTACAGGGTCTGGAATTCTTACTTCACCTGGTGTGCCAGTAAGAACTATGATGCATATACTTTCAGGACTTCCAGACTTTTGGCTTTTCTACAACAAGGCCTGGACTTGGGCCTTCGTTTGGCCTCCCTCAAGGTTCATATATCTGCCCTGTCGGTATGGTTTCAGAGGAAAATGGCATCTCTTCCCGACGTTCACTCAGGGTGTTTTATGGATTGAGCCTCCCTATATTCCTCCTGTGGCTCCATGGGATCTATCTGTTGTCCTGACTGCCCTTCAAGAGTCTCTGTTTGAACCTCTTGAGTCTGTGGACCTTAAATGCCTTACACTTAAGGTTGTTTTTCTATTGGCTATTGCCTCTGCTAGGAGGGTGTCGGACTTAGGTGCTTTGTCCTGTCATCCACCCTTTCTGATTTTTCACCGTGACCGGGCAGTTCTTCGAACTCGCCCAGGTTATTTGACTAAGGTGGTATCATCTTTTTACCTTAACCAGGAGATTGTGGTTCCGGTCTATATCTCTTCTGGTTTGTCCTCCAAAGAGCGATCTTTGGATGTGGTACGGGCTCTCCGTATTTATGTGGAAAGGACTGCCTCTATCAGGAGGTCAGATTCCCTGTGTGTACTTTTTGGTTTTCACAAACATGGCTGGCCTGCGAATAAGCAAGCCTTGGCCAGATGGATTAGAATGGTGATTGCACAAGCCTATGCACAGGCTGAGCTGCCAGCTCCTGCTGCTATCAAAGCCCATTCTACTCGGTCGGTCGGACCTTCTATGGCGGCCCGCCGTGGTACGTCCGCAGAACAATTGTACAAGGCGGCTACGTGGTCCTCAGTGAACACGTCATCAGGTTCTATGCCTTTGATACTTCCGCCTCCCAGGATGCTAACTTTGGACGCCGGGTTCTTGTGTCCGCTACAGTGCCTCCCCTTCCATGAGGAACTGCTTTAGGACATCCCCAATGTTATTCCCTGTGGAATCCAAGTGTAACCCGCTGCAGAAAAGGAGATTTATGGTAAGACTTACGATTGTTAAATATCTTTCTGCGAAGTACATTGGATTCCACAGGGCGCCCACCCTGACCCACTTAGCTTCTTTGGGTTTGTATGACATTAGCTGCTAGTCCCTTTTCCAGAATGTGGTTCTATGTGACTAACATCTTCCGTCTCTCTTACCTGCTACTGCATTGGACTGGTTAACAAAACTGGAGGCGGGGCTATAGAGGAGGCGGTGCAGAGCAGTCAAAGCTTTAGCCTGTTGGTGCCTCGGATCAAGACCCAACTCTACACCCCAATGTTATTCCCTGTGGAATCCAGTGTACCTCGCAGAAAGAGATTTAACAATGGTAAGTCTTACCATAAATATTGTTTTTTGCTCTATAAACATAATGAAAGCTCCTTACGTCAGCAATGGCTGCAGAGAGTCCATTCTAAAATATGTCACCTGGATGTTCCTGCAGACTAATATACTGTTAAACATCTCTTCTATTTAATCTCATCTGAAGGCTGCTGCTGCAAAAATAACAATATTTGCAACCCATCAATATCTGATTAAGAGAATATTAACTAAAACACGATTTGAAATCGTACCTGTAATATGTAAACACAATGAAGGCATCCATTTTGTTGTGGATTAAATAAATATTCAGCAGCATGTAAATTATCAATTCATTAGGAACCAGAGCCTCATGAAGTTAGGCCTTGGGAATATTGGTCACTCAGTATTTCTGTGATGTTCTTGGTTTCAAGCAATCATACAAAATGGATGCCATTGGTTCCTTTGATCTCCAGAGAGACCATAGTCACTATATACCCACTCAGTATGGGATTAATAACAGGGCAGCAGGGACGGTCGCCACAGAGCACCCTCCACGCACCTCCGAACATTTCTCTGCCTGGCTGTTTCATGTCTTATCGTCTGATGTCCCCACTTTCATCATGGGTGATTTCAGCCTTTCAGATTATTGTACGCATTCTCCTTGTGCTTCTCCACTATTCTCTAGACTCCTCTCTTGGTCCTCTCCCTGTGGACCAACTCTGCTACTCATCATGATGGGCATTTCCCTAATCTGGTTTCCCTCTTACCCCTTACGTGCAATCTCTTCTCCACCATTGTAACCTCTATGAGCTCTAACTGAGCCAAGCCTTCTTATACCACAGAATCTCAACTCTAATACCTTTCTAAATCTCTGTAACAACTTTTCTCCCCAGATTGAGCACTCTTGTCTACTTTGAGGTGTTTGAGGTGTCCTTCTGCCACCTCAAACGCACTCTTGTCTGCTGATCTGGACCATCTTACCAAACCTCTCTGGGCTTAGCTACTCTTTATACTTTTGCATTGACCACGATATCATCCATGGATGTCCTTCTGCCACCTCAAACTCAGTCTGTCAACACGTGAGCTACTAAATTCCCAACCAGTCAACATAAGCTGCCTAAGTGCCTGACATTCCTATATATGATGACAACATGATAATAACTCTACTCTTCATGCTCTCTGTCATTCTTGACTCGCAACTGTTCTTTGTTCTATATCCAAAGCATGTGACATCCGAGAAATATCTCTGGACCATGCTGCACATATTGTACGTATGTCATGTAAAATGCTACAAATACATTAATTCAAGCATTCTTAATCTTCCGCATTGACTATTGCAATTCCCTTCTTACTGACCGTCTCCTAATCAGACTTTAACCCTGTACAATACATTCTGAATGCAGCAATTAGACTAATTTTCCTTATAAAACGTTTGTCTACTGCTGCTCTGCCCTGTCAGTCTCTTCGTTGTTTGCCAGTACCTTGCTGAATCCGGGTGTGGTATAACGGATAGTGTCTAGTTAGTCAGTCAATAGATAGACACCATATGTTAAACAGTCAAAAGGTCGACATGGTAGAGAGGTCGACATGAAAAAGGTAGACACCATGGCCCTCATTCCGTGTTGTTCGCTCGTTATTTTCCTTCGCATCGGTGCGATTTTCCGCTAACTGCGCATGCGCAATGTTTGCACTGCGGCTGCGTCAAGTAAATTTGCTAAAAAGTTTGGTATTTTACTCACGGCATTACGAGGATTTTTCTTCGTTCTGGTGATCGGAGTGTGATTGACAGGAAGTGGGTGTTTCTGGGCGGAAACTGGCCGTTTTATGGGTGTGTGTGAAAAAAACGCTGCCGTTTCTGGGAAAAACGCGGGAGTGGCTGGAGAAACGGGGGAGTGCCTGGGCAAACGCTGGGTGTGTTTGTGACGTCAAACCAGGAACGAAACTGACTGAACTGATCGCAGTGGCAGAGTAAGTGTCGAGCTACTCAGAAACTGCTAAGAAATTTCTATTCGCAATTTTGAGAATCTTTCGTTCGCAATTCTGCTAAGCTAAGATACACTCCCAGAGGGCGGCGGCTTAGCGTGTACAATGCTGCTAAAAGCAGCTTGCGAGCGAACAACTCGGAATGAGGGCCCATATTTTTTTTGCATTTTGGGGGTTTGTGTGGATAGTTTTGTCATTTGAGACCCGCAATTGTAGAAAGGAATCCCCTTGCGGGGCTCGCTTTGCTCGCCACGTTTCGGGCCCAGTGGCTCGCTGCGCTTGCCACAAGGTTTGATGCCACCTCTATGCCGACATGGATAGAGAAGGTATGAAAAAGTCTAAAAACATGTAAAATTAAAAAACAAAACCTGTGTCTACCTTTTTATGTCGATCGTTTTCATGTCGACCTTCTGACCCTGTCGATCTTTTGTACTGTCTACCATTTTCATGTCGACCTTTTTGACCCTGTCAAACTTTTAACCTTGTTGACCTAATGTCTGTCTAAAATATGGTGTCTGTCTATTGACTTCTCTAACTAGACACTGTCTATCATCTGGATACCACCTAATCCAGCATAAAGTACTTCTACTAACGTACAAGACCAATGATAAAAGTGTGCCACATACATCTTCTTCCCTTGTTTTAAATATCTCCCAACCTGACCTCTCCGCTATGGCCAACATCTGCGTTTCCCATACAGGCTCATAACTTGCTCCCGTTCCAGGATTTTTCCACGAGCTCTTGTACAATCAGCTTGGAAGACTTCAAGCGTTCCATCAAAACTCAACTCTGTAGCCACACTTACTGTATGATGTTCCCAAAATGTCATATAAATATTCCTCAGCTAATCTACTCGATGCCCACCTAACGTCACATAGCACTCACAACTCCCACTTACCATACTTCTATAGTCAAACAACTTGCTGGCATCCAAACCAACATTGCTATGTGAGTGGCTCATGTAGTCCCGATAGGAACATGCAATATGTGACACTTCAACCACATTTTAACCAGTTAACTCAGGGGTGGGGAACCTTTTTTCTACCAAGGGCCATTTGGATATTTATAAAAATCCTTCGGGGGCCATACAAAAATTATCAACTTAAAAATTAGCCTGCCCCCAGTCACTTGTTATGCCCCGTCACTTATTATGCCTGATTAGATTTGCCCCCAGTCAGTTGTTATGCCCCATTAGATATGACCACTGTCAGTTGTTTTGGCCCATTAGATATGCCCCATCAGTTGT
Source organism: Pseudophryne corroboree (assembly GCF_028390025.1). Lineage (NCBI taxonomy): Eukaryota > Metazoa > Chordata > Amphibia > Anura > Myobatrachidae > Pseudophryne > Pseudophryne corroboree. The sequence goes on from NC_086453.1 coordinate 66,131,739, forward strand.
TATGCCCCATTAGATATGCCCCCTGTAGTTATGCCCCATTAAATATGCCCCCTAGTAGTGCCGCTTACACACACATTAAAAGAAAAAAAAAAAACCCACAATGCTCACCAGCCCTGCTCCTGCTTCCGGACCACTGCCCTCCCTCTCCTCGAAACTATGGGAGATGTCATGACGTCTCTCCCATAGCGCCGCACAGCCACACATGTACACTGCCTGAGCCAGAAGCTGGAGCTCAGGAGTGATGATGAGGAGCCGGGCGCCCGCTGGTGGTAAAATCTCAGCGGGCGCTCGGCATCTCCTCTCGTTTAGGTAAGCCTGGCCGGGCCGGATCAAGTGGCTTTGAGGGCCTTATACGGCCCTGGGGCCTGAGGTTCCCCACCCCTGACTTAACTGATGATTCCCCCCCCCCCCCAAAAAAAAGCTCAGAAACTGTATTTTTTTTATGAGTGAATTAGGTGAGGAACATGAATTTAACCTTATCAAAAATTACTTTAGTTAAAAAAATAAATACATTTTGATTTAAAAAAATAAAAATAAATCTCAAACATCGGAACATCGGGAAGATCGATAACACATTGGCAACATTGCGACCATCGTGACATTACTTTTTACACCCCAGACAGCTGGCAGGTACATAGGAGGAGAGGAAGGGGAGCTGGGGGGGTCTTGGTTTACACTTTCCCAGCGGCTGCTATTGTCTGCAGCTGTTGGGTGGGGGTCCTGCCGTGCTGACTGATCAGCAGTGATCGGCAGCACGGCAAACACTGGTGGAGGGTGCAGGGAGAGCAGCAGCCGAGGGAAGTTTCTCTTCCCTGCTGTGCTAACACTCTCTATCTGACTGGTCGCATCCTGTACGAGCAGGTCAGGTAAAACACTTGCTGGTATGGTCGCATCTGATGCCACCATGCCAGGCAAGTGGTTAAACTACTATATAGATTTTAAGACTGTGATCTTTTTATCTGTGATAACTTTTTCTGTTTTTAATGCCCAGTCATGTGTTACTAGCTGTTCTACCCATTCTTAGCACGGGAGTTTCTGATTTTCACGGTTGTAAATATAAATGAGTATTAAATATCTGGTAAATCTATAAAGTTGTAGATCTGAGACGTCTTAATGTAAGTAAATATTAATCCATGGTTCTTGGCGTCATCCGAGGAGCACCCATAGCAGATAGAGTAAAAAGTGACAGGACCATTTTTGTAGTTTATTAGAGTCTACACACTGGATGTGTAATCCAAATTTTGACCCGATTGTCCGTGTGGGCGTTATCATTCACGCAATGCAAGCCACGCATCGGTAATGATGTCATTATGTCAACCCTCTGTTCATCCCCTTAGGGGAGGTTTATTAAATTCGAATTACGTAGTTTTCCTGTTTCCCAGCTGCAGAATACCCATGTAACATTTCATCTTCCTAACATATCGGGAAGAGAATTATACCCCTTTCACACCGCCAATTCCGGATCCCACCCGGGAATTGGAAACGGGTCCTTCCAGGGTGGGATCTGGCATTGGACGCTGCCGCTGGCTTCCCTGACCCGGCAGTATGCCGGGCGGGTTGCCATAGCTGTGGGGGGCAGGGTCTGCAGCAGTGGCGCCACTGGGAGATGAGCTCATCTCCACGCCACCTCTCCCTATTGTAGTGAACAGGTCGCATAGATCCGGGAGCCCGTTTACGCTGCCACTGACCCGGTATTCAACCCGGGTATAACACTGCTTTATTCCCGGGTTGAATTGCCGGGTCAGGCGACCCTGGATTTCAGCTATAGCGCTTTCACACCGCACGCTGACACGTGTCGACCCGGCAATATGTCAGTGATAGGGGAGGCACTGGCACCTAATGGGGGGGGGCCCCATTGAGGTGAAAAGAAAAAAAAGTGTAGTCCCCCCACACACCACTAAAACCAGCACCAGGCAGAACCAGCCAGGGGGGATAATGCCATAGCAGGGAAGACACTCAGTGCGGGGTCCCCCTGCCATGCCATTAAAGTGCCCCCCAAGCCAGTCAGCCCAGGGCTGGAATTCCTCGGAAAGCGGGGCCCCCAAAAAATTAAAATGCCTTCCCAGGGCTTCCAGTGTCTTCACCTGGGGGGCAGCGGCCTTTAAGCTCTTTTGCATGGCTGCCACCTTCCCAGGGCTTCTGGCGTCTTCACCTGGTGGGCGGCGGATGTTAAGCTCTTTTGCATAGCCGCCGCCCATCCAGGACTTCTACGGCGTCTTCTTTCTTCAGGAGCTCTTCACTGCTCCTCCTCCGCTGTCGGACTGACGCCGCTGCCTCGTGCTGACTTATATAAGTCAGCGGGAGGGGGCGGGGTGATGACGTGGCGAGCCGTGATTGGCTCGCGGCAGCCATCTTGAATTTAAAAAATTACGCTGAGGCACCATTTTTGAAACTGGTGCCGCTCCGCTGCCAAACTCTGCAGAATCCAGGTAATACTATGGCGTCCCGCCGCCCGCACCTCCGCCGCATCTCGCCGCCTGCACCACCTGGCGCATCCCGCCGCCCGCACCTCTGCCGCCGAGTCCACCAAGTGATGACAGTGGATCCAGTGACGGATCCGTTGGCCAATCACTGTGGCCTCACTCACAGGGGCGTGCTTTCATGGGTTGAAAGCACGTCCCTGTATGAAAGCGGCACCTATAAGGGTGCCGCTTTCCTATGTAATTTCAATGGGCTTTCACTGCCCATGGCTAGGCCCCGCCTGCAAAGCACCCCCCCCCCCCCCCTCCTTCCCCGCTCCCACACCTTTCCCCATTTACAACGGGAGGCACCACGATCGGTGCCTCCCAAACACATTTTACACTGTGACAATTATTAGAATAATAAAGGAGATACTTATGACACAGAATATGTGTCATAAGTATCTTCTTTGTATTATTTTAATCATTAATGACAGGGGAGGCACTGCCCAAACCCCCCGCCTCCCCTGACTGCACACCCCTGTTAAAGATTACTGTATTTGTTCTCTTGTATAGCGATAAGCATGCTGGCTCTGTAGTAAGGCAGAACTACAGTATCAGCATGATGGGATGTGCATGATGTATTTCTCCACAAGTTAAATAACCAAGAAAACCTTGAGTAGAATGAAAGTATCAGTATAAGCATAGGAATTCTTCAAAAAGAGTATATATATGGTGTTTTCTAAAGTCAGAAAATGTTGACCAAATTCTAAATAAAAAACCAAAGCAAAACGAAATACATAAAAAAAGCCTGCAGTACCACTTGATCCACATGATTCTTATTTATCATACAATTTGGCTTTAGATGTGGCATACACATTAGGTATAATAGACATTTATATATTTGTAATGCACATCATTTAAGGGCTCCATACACTTATGCGACATGTCCGACCGTCATGTCACAGGCAATCACCCCGGGAGCCTCCCGGGCGTTAGGATCGCCCAAGATACATTGTATGCTGTCCTTTTGGGCGATCCCAGCCATGCCTGCAGGGTCCGACATCACGAGTGCAGCACGTTCAATCTGGAGGATCCGATCCGATGCTCACGGGGACGCGGATCGGAAACACATCCAAAATGTCCGATTTCATCCGATATATTGGGCCGAATGCCCGAAATCGGATGAAATCGGGCATTATGGTTCTAGTGTATGGGGCCCTTTAGAGTCGAATGGTTGTCTGTTTTCTGCTTTTCCCATGTGATACGTGTTTCTGTACTCTGTACATGCGTCAAATATGCCTGTGCATTCACCTGAGGGCTTATTCACATTGTCTCCTCATGCCTGGAGAGGTGTGCCAACAATGGGGGATGGCGGACAAGGCTAGGCTGAGTGCAGGAAGGATGTATTCACATAACTGCAACACAATTAGACGTGGAACTACCTGCCGAAAACGCAAATTAGGAGGCGTTGCCTCTCGTGGGTGCTGGAGGACTAGTACAACAAGGGTCAGTAGTGATGATGATGATGATGGTAACTAATAGCAGCACTATCTGGCCACACAATGTGAATAATAATCAGGCACTAATTATCAATAAAAGGATGGTGGAATTATACATTTATGGCACACTGCTGCTCCAATTATGGATTACTGAAGTTCCCCAAGATGAGAAAAGCTGAAGCGATGTGCCCACGACACTCATATAACACTCCCGTGAGGCAGACTGCGCTCACTTCTAGCCGTCTCCCAGTCACCGCCCAGGTACTCCCATCTCTTTGTTGCTCCATTTCTGATACCGTCAGCCCCGATCGCAACAGCTCCTTTGTGAGTACACTCAGGGTAACACATGCGCCGTAGGAGTTTTTAGAAAGTTTTGCATATTCGCAGTTGCAAATAATCGCTCAACTGCGTGCATTGCGTGCGGACTCAGAATCAGGCCCCTAGCCTCCAGTGCAATAATCTGCCCTCATACTGCGGCATCTTTATCAAAGCTTGGAGAGAGATAAAGCACCAACAAATAAGCTCATAGTTTTCATTTTTCAAACACAGCCTATAAAAGGGCAGAAGCTGATTGATTGGTAGTTGATCTCTCCACTTTATCTCTCTCCAAGCTTTGATAAATCCCCCCGTAGAGGGTAATGGTTGGTGATTAGGATAGATTCTCAGACATAATAATTCACAGCATTCGTCACTTAGCTTTCAGCTCAGAAAAACAATTATTATTTTTTCCTCTTTAGCATTTACCTTAGAAAGTACTTCTCCAGTGCCACATTCAGGGATGTATGAAGCAGAGCCACCTTAACAGCATTGTAGGCCCTGGACAAAGCAATGCACTGGGGCCTATACACATACACACCCATTCACAGAAATGTAAAAAAAAAAGAAATACTTAAGTTACCCCTCCTGCTGTCCGACAGCGTTTCTCCACATGCTTCCATACAGTGAATGGCTGTCAACACTCTGATTGCTGAATAGCTCCAATCTTCCATTAATCAACAAGCTGACAGCCATTCGCTGTCTGGCTGGAGGCAGGTAGAGTATGCTGCCCTCTGATTGGTGGATAGCTCCAGCCAGCTACCAATCAGAAAGCAGACATCCATTCGGTGTCTTGCTGCAGCCTAGGAGGCAGGCAGAGAATGCTGCCTGACTGCTCTGATTGGGTTTAGTATACAATAAGAGTGGCCAAGCAGCATTCTCTACCTGCCTCCCAAGTAGCCCCAGAGGCACCAGGCCTGGGAGGCAGATGTCCCCTGTCTGGCCCAGCCCCTGCTCAAAGGCCAGTAAAATCATGTGGCCCTGGACATCTGCCCAGTGCGCCTATGCTTTAAGAAAGCCCAGAGGGTTCAATGCAGTATCCTTTATAATCAAGCGCAGCTTACACAGGAGATTTGCTTGAAGCATATTTCAGGAATCCATATCTGCAGCAGACTCCACGGTCTAGTTAAAGGTGTGAGGCCTCTTTTTCCTGGTCACATCTGACAGTGACTTAGTAAGGGGAGTTAGGTGTACATTTGCAGTCATATCTAGTTGTTCTTAAATCTTCTAATACTTGTTCCTGTTTCCTAGATATAACATCTAAACCTGAGCACAATGACATTTATCTGATTTACGTTCAAGGCTTGCATGCTGTATCCTTTCTAGCATGGAATGTAACTTAATTAAATTATGTTCCCTGTGTTGATTAAAAAAAACCCATAGATTGCAATATCGCTGATATGCTCTTCATTCAGAACGACATAAACAAATATGGTACAAGCAGACTAAATAAAGTAGTAAATGACTATTTTATAATATACAGTAATATATTAATTTCTTACCTAGTGATCTAACATTTCATCTACTGTAGGTGCTGCTTATGGTGATATAGATGTATTCACTTTCAGTGTTGCTGTGATGTGTATGCAATCACAACACACTATTCGTATCATAGTGGGCTGTATGCTATGCATATGCCCTGTTATGCCATTCAGTTCAATGGGAGCTGTGCACCCATTGATTACTATGGAAGCTGGCAGCAATGCGAACGGATGCATCATGCCCACTGCAATCATATCGCAGTCTAGCTACAGCACGCCGATCTACACAGCAAGGTTGTTGCGGGACACATCTGTATTGCTACGTTTACAGTAATCCACACAAAACTGCATGCCCTTATCTTTCTTTGGAATTAGCACTATTAGTGGAGGTCAGGGGCTGTAGCAGGACACAGTTACTTTAAGGAATATATTTTCATATATATATCTATATATATCTATCTATATATCTATCTATCCATATATCTATCTATCTATCTATCTATCTATCTATCTATCTATCTATCTATATATATATATATATATATGTATATATATATATATGTATATATATATATATATATATATATATATATAGTCATGTCAGCCTTGACCAATACAACAATTCATCAATGAACCCGTCTAATCTAATAAACACTAATAATGAGCCACCTTTCAGTGACTGCCAGGGAGCGCCCATCATTTTCCAGCCACACTTCTGATACCATCTGATCCAATGGAAACAGCACCTTTGTGTGTACGCTCTGGGTATATCATGCACTGTAGAACATTTTAGGACTTTTTGCACATGTGCAGTTGTAAATCACTAATTTACGTGGCTATCAGCATTGCATGCAGTGCTGATTACATGTGATTTGTGGTCAGGCACAATGAGCTCGCACCCAATTTTGGAAACCGCAGGTATGTGCGCTACCAATATTTGCGGTATTCAATGAAAAAAAAAATGGTTGCAGGGTTTTCAGCTCCGAAACCTCTGTATCGCGAGTAAAAAATAATAATTATACTCACCCATCTGATGGCCTCCATGGCTCCCCTCCATCTTTACACTGGGGAGGGATCTGTTGGGAGACGTACAGGCTGTTGGGAAGCTCAGGGGCTGCTGGGAGATGTAATTCTCCCAGTTGCTGCCTCTGGGGGTGGTGGTCACACACACGCCCAGGGAGGGGGCACACACCCAGGGGTCACACACTCACAGACATACTCACAACACTTACATATTCACCCTGCTGCAGGAGTCCGGATCCTGACGCTGGAGGAGAAGACTCTGCCTGGAAAGGTGAGTAATTACAGACTAAGCTAACTGGAAACTTCCAGTTGCTTCATTAGTCCCCACACTGCGTGTATTTTTGAATTTTCCACCCTTAAAGGAATTCCCCCTAATGTGTCCAGATAGCCTGCTGGCCTCTTTCATATATCACGTTAGGGCGTATTGTGCAGTGAACACTGGCCTCATGACAAGGGCCCTGCTCCATTTTCTGCAGCCATAATGGCATCTAGGGGAGCATAGTAATGTTGGGTTTTGGTTTCCAGTATTACAACATTACTTTAGCCAGGTTGGCATTGCTTTGACCTCTCCACCCAAACCTCTTTTAAGACACAGGCCCAAATTATTATTATTAAAATGCTAGAGGTTAAGGAGCAGCCTATCCCTGGCCTACAGATGTCATGGGTTCCACTCCAGGCAGATCCGTACAACGTAAAGTTTGGAATACGATATGACAGAGCGCTAATTAAGAGAAAAGAAAGTGCACTGGAGGGAACCACGTATACATTTAATCATTTGTCATCTCTACCACTTCCCAGTGCAGGGATAGACAAATCTACAAACATTACTATCGCCACTGCTAATCCCAATGATGGCTAATGAGAAAGTGCCTATTAATTTCCTGTTTACCACTCATGCATTACATTAAATTATATTATAATGAGAATTTATTGCCTCATTAGACAGCTAGATAATTTGTTGAAAATACCATTCATGTAAGAAAAGCATGACTGACTTAAATATATGTGCGGTGGGGGTGGAGGGCTGGTGTATGAAGCTGAGTCTGATGTAATGGCCTTTCCATTACCGTAGGTTTATATTGCATTAATCAGATGCTGGTATCTAAGCCCAAAGGTAGCCCAAAGTAAGCGCACACTCATGTAATATTCCTTAGCTGAGCAATGATATAATAATGTATTCAAGTGGCAGGACAATAGGACGAATCATTACAGAGAGTTGCACTTTTGTGGTTGTTAGAATGCCCATGTCACCTATCCACAGTGGAGGCAGCCATTTTGCCGGGTGAATCAATATTCATGAGAATGCAGCCTATCAATTCACTGGGAACTGGTGACATCACTGAGGGCCACATGATGACCACTGAATGGATTGGCTGATCATTGTTGAGCCCACTAAATGTGTTTTGATAGATCATTTTTAAGGTAGAAAGTATGGTACTACATCTAGACCTGCATAGAGTCCAACATCCTACCACTTCATGACGATCCCTTTCATACAATAAAACTTAAATTACCTATCTGTTTTACATAATACATTTTCTTCTCTGCAAAAGTCTAATTGAAAGGGGTGAAACACGTCCCAATAAAAGCATAGGACGAGGCACTTTCTGCTGCAGGTCAATAATGAAGCCTTTTACTAAAGAATAATATTACATATACACCTTCCCCTCTCTTTTGTCTTGTTTTAATTAAACGCAAGTCATGTATCTCTCGCTGAGCATAATTAAAACCCTATGTGGGTCCAGCAAAGAACTTATTCCTCACCTCCCTTTAAGAAGTTTAGGTGGCCGGTTTAATTGAGGATTCAGATTTTGATTAAGGGGTTTGTTAACCATTTATGTTAAAGGTGGGAGTGTTTTTGTTTATAAAAAAAATTTGTGGGCAACTCCCCCTCTTTTTTTTCTGGTAATCCCTCCCTCCCTTTTTCCCTCCCACTCTATTTGTTGGTCTTTTATTCTTTGTTTCCTAGGTTTGCATGGTGGCGGTAGACCAGTTCCATGTTCTTTTTTGATTTGTTAAATCAGATTAGTGGGTGCGCTCTCCTATATTTTTATGATGGCCAACCCAATGTCCCTGCCAAGAATTTAACACAATCCCCTGCTGGGTGTGTTTTATAATTACAGAGAGCTGAACACCAATGTTTTGTGTTTCTGTATGGTTCCTGTATGTCATTCGTCTTAGTTCGTCGCCATACTAATATTAAGGATTAGCTTTAAATATTAAACTCAATTGAATTGATTTTAAATAAATCTGACCTTGGATTTGAAATGGCAACTCCTGTGTCTGTGACGTTATTTATAGTTCTAAGCTTGTATTAAAGGGGGTAAGTACTATGCTAGGTGGTAAATGATAGGGGGTTTAATATCTAATATTTAATATAATAGAGGTTTCGATCCCTCTGGAGCTAATGGTGTCCAGTAGCCTAAGAAGCCCAAGCTAGCTGCAAGCAGGTAGGTTCGCTTCTTCTCCCCTTAGTCCCTCGATGCAGTGAGCCTGTTGCCAGCAGGTCTCACTGTAAAATAAAAAACCTAAAATAAACTTTATTTCTAGGAGCTCAGGAGAGCCCCTAGTGTGCATCCAGCTCGGCCGGGCACAGTAATCTAACTGAGGCTTGGAGGAGGGTCATAGTGGGAGGAGCCAGTGCACACCAGGTAGTCTAAAAGCTTTCTTTTAGTTGTGCCCAGTCTCCTGCGGAGCTGCTATTCCCCATGGTCCTTACGGAGTTCCCAGCATCCACTAGGACGTCAGAGAAAATATAAATAATCTTTCTTCTGCACTGCTCCATAAAATTAGGTGCAATTATTTATGTGCCCAGCCCATACACAGCAAAGACCGTCCTGGCATTACCCAGCGCCTCTCTGAACATAAACCAGAACATAAAGAGATAAGAATAAAGAACTTATTGTATACATTTATTGTGTCATAGTGGCTGCCTTCACCAAATATTATTGCAAATGAAAGTGAGGGTTGGGTATGAAATACCGGCTGTCGGTCACATGACCGATTGCGACAGTGACGATCCCGACACCATACAGGGGTAAGTTTTTTACCCCTCTCCTGCTCCATACCCTAACTTTAACCCTTGGGGGGTGGCGGCTAGGGCCATCCTGTGGGGGTTAGCGGCTAGGATTAACTCTCGAGGGTGGTGGCTTCGCCTAACTACCCTCTAGTGCCTAACCCGCCCCCCCAAGTGCCGACTTCCTGTCCATATACGGCCTCCGCTGTGGACGATTGAGCATCTCTATGCAACATTTAACCAACACGCCTGCAACATTCCCATAACAAGCCCGTAAGGTGGCCCATCTCCGAGCATTCATTTGGCCACTGCCAGGAACACCCAGCACTTTTCCAAGACATTTCTGATACTGTGCGTCTCAATCGCAACAGCGCCTTTGTGCGCCCACTCTGTGTTACACATGTGTCATCCCATTGAGGCGACATGCAGAGGAGATACCAGCCTCATACATGTAGGAGATGCCTGCCTCGAGGGGAGATGTATGAAACTTCTAAAGAGGACAAGTGGTAGATGTTGCCCATAGCAACCAATGAAGCTTCCAGCTCTTATTTTATAGACTATATTTAATAAATATTAGCTAGAAGCTGATTTGTTGCTATGGGCAACTTTCCATTTAGACGTTTTGATACAGTACATCTCCCCCTTGATCACCATCAAATAGTTGCTGCAGCAGCCACACCCAACACCCAGGTGCTGAGTGAAGGGGCCTTGGACATGGCAGCGACTGGTCTACTACTAGTGTGTGCCGTTGGTTCTCACTGTAAGGGAGTGTCTAGCGGACAAGTACCACACCATTAGAAGCGGTCAGTAACAACAGCTACTGGCAGTAAAAGGGAACCCAAAGTCAAGTGGGTAGGTAGAGGAAGACAGGGTGCAGGGAAAGCTCACCTGGGGCGGGATGCCTCAATCTGCATGAGATGCATCCCACCACTATTGCAAGCATAGCGGTGTTTAGTAACGCCATATGACTGAAACATATCGCAAAAGACTGCTCTCCCAGTAAGATCTGTCCTGTGCAATAGAAGGACTTCCAGGTTCATGACCCCGTAGTTCTTCTGCACATGCGTCAGATCCCTCTTAGTGCACGTTGCAAAGAGAAGCCCACAGGCTTCTATTAGGTAACGCCATCTACAGATGGCATTGGCTACCGGGTACAAGCTCTAGAAAGTATCACATTCCAGAGCTTTGTGCATATGGGCAATGTGGCCATACCCCTGAAATCTGCACTTTCGGAGGTTTGACCGCAAAATAAGCTTTGACGCACAAGTAATGGTCACGAGTAATGTATATTGTATATCTGCAATGGACTTTTATTGCTATATTGTGACCTGGCACATATGAAATGTATACTGTAGCTACTGTACATCACACTTAATGACTGGCGGAATGTCCGGGAGACTTCCAAAATTGTGGGTGCGCCTGGACTTCCAGAGTCTGGCAATCTTCCTGATGCTGGGCCAGAGTGAGAAGGAGTAAAAGCCACCGAGGTTACATATTTTATATGGAAAATGGAACGCTGGCACCTAGGCTACACTTATAATACAAAGTAATGAATAACAAGGCGTATCAATCCTGGGTCTGATTTCCTGCAGAACATATTGTGTCACTGAGCCCTTGGAATAACTCATGCATTCTAACTACAGGAAACGTCTTCTTCTCTACCTTTCTTCATAATTAATTTGAAGCTTGTGGGGATGAGGATGAAATTAATATAAATGAGAGTAAATAGTTAATTAAAAACAATTTCCCGCAAAATAGCCATAGGAAACCAGGCTATCCATTTTGTCATCCCAATAGTCTGACTAAGGACGGTTGGTGCATTAAAATGCAGCCAGATATTAATGAACATCTATAGATCTCTTGTCTTGCAATGTGACAAATGTGTCCCAAATATGTACGCCATTATTTCATAAATCAGGTACATTTACATAAAGCAGAACCACTTTTCATTTGCTCTTAATTTCCGTCCAACAAAAAAAGTGTGGAGTCTCTTTAGGCTTAAAGAGGACGTCAGTATTTTAATTCTCTCCCCTCCATAAATAAAACAAAAAGCAATTATTTCTGCCTAAAGTTGTAATCCTAAAGACCTATTTTCTCATACTTCTCCACCTCGATCAGGGGCGACACAATATCGAGTTCTGGGCAAGTGGAGGCATTGTTCTTTGCAACCAATGCGATTCTAGCTATCACTTGTCTAGCACATTCTATAAAATGGTAGCTAGAATCTTATTGGTTGCTATAGAAAACAGCTCCACTTGTCCTCTTTGGAAGATTTGATAGATCTCCTCCTATATTGACATAGGTGGTCATTCCGAGTTGTTCGCTTGCAAGCTGCTTTTAGCAGTTTTGCACACGCTAAGCCGCCGCCTACTGGGAGTGAATCTTAGCTTATCAAAATTGCGAACGAAAGATTAGCAAAATTGCGAATAGACACTTCTTAGCAGTTTCTGAGTAGCTTCAAACTTACTCGGCATCTGCGATCAGTTCAGTGCTTGTCGTTCCTGGTTTGACGTCATAAACACACCCAGCGTTCACCCAGACACTCCTCCGTTTCTCCAGCCACTCCCGCGTTTTTCCAAGAACGGTAGCGTTTTTTCACACACTCCCATAAAACGGCCTGTTTCCGCCCAGAAACACCCACTTCCTGTCAATCACACTACGGTCACCAGAACGAGGAAAAAACCTTGTAATGCCGTGAGTAAAATACCTAACTGCATAGCAAATTTACTTGGCGCAGTCGCAGTGCGAACATTGCGCATGCGCAGTAAGCGGAAAATCGCTGCGATGCGAAGAAAAATACCGAGCGAACAACTCGGAATGACCCCCATAATTGGCCTGATTCATGATTGTAAGTAAAGCAAAAAAAGCAAGTAACTTTGGGGGTCATTCCGAGCTGATCGCACAGAAGCAGTTTTTTGCAGCTGTGCGATCAGATAGTCGCCGCCTATGGAGGAGTGTATTTTAGCATAGCAAGTGTGCGATCGCTTGTGCAGGGGAGCTGTGCAAAAAGTTTTTGTGCCGCTTCTGAGTAGCTCTGAACATACTCAGCCGCTGCGATCACTTCAGCCTGTCAGATCCCGGAATTGACGTCAGACACCTTCCCTGCAAACGCCTGGACACGCCTGCCTTTTCCACGGCACTCCAAGAAAACGGTCAGTTGCCACCCACAAATGCCTTCTTCCTGTCAATCACCTTGCGATCGCCGCTGCGATCATGTTCTTTGTAAGGTTCCACGCTGCCCGGCGTTTCCTGTCACCGGGCAACGGCGCGCCTGCGCATTGCGGTCGCAGCACATGCGCAGTTCAGACCCGAATGCACCGCTGCGGAAAACTGCAGCGTGCGATTGGGTCGGAATTACCCCCTTTGTGTCTGGGACAAACCATGTTGCAATGAAAGGGAAACAAATACATTTAGATTTTTTTCTGTGCACAGTAAATACTTGCTGCTTTTGCATGTATCCCACAAATTTTAGACAGCTTTAATTTTAAACTGCAATTTAGATTTAAGTTTGAACACCCCCCACCCAAATGTAACTCTCTCTGCACATGTTATATCTCCCTCACCTGCAGTGTTGCATGCTTTTGCCCAGGTGTTTGCTGTTTTTTGCTTTACTTATAAACATGAATCAGGCCCATCTCACCCAGCTCTGAACGGGACCGCCCCCCCCCCCCCCCCCCCCCCCCTCCTTTATCTCTTGAAAGAAAGGGGAGGCACATACTGTGCGTTGTTTTCACAGGTTCTGTGTAGAAAAGACCCTAAAGGTCTATCTAATCTGCCTGTTGTATATTTTAAGTCATAGTTTTATTTTTGCCGCAATATTTTCTAAGTCTTGGAAATAGCCGATAAATGTTTTATTGCAGGAGTCCACGCCGCGGCTGCTGACAAGCTCTTCCATTATATATCACCGTCTCTGCACAAAAATGTCTTCTCTACAATTTTAAGGTCTGACCCTTTGTTCTAGAAATCCTATTTTTATATTTCTAACACTGCACTCCAGAACAATATCAATGATATACTGTATGTGGATGTTTCTGTACTGTCACATCTGCCTTTAATATCTACATTGTTCATGTTCACCTCTCTCTCCTGTTACCCTCAACCTTTCCAAGGCATCACCCTTTTCCCGTCATACAGATATAGCATTTCCTTCAAGGCCCACACCTTTTTTCAAGGCCACACCCTCTTTTTCAGGAGCTGGCGCACCTTCAATGTGCGCAAACAATGACCCTCCCTCTTTCCTTGTCATGGTGCCCCCACCAGCCATTTTGTTTTGGATCTGCCCCAGCTGATTGGTGAATTGCTGGAGCTATACACTAATCAGAGCGCAGCTTTCTCTACTTTCCTGACCAGCATGCAGACAGACAGCATGCTGATTCAGCGGGTGTGGATCATTAGATCGACAGTGTCTAGGTCGACAATGTTTAGGTCGACAGTCACTAGGTCGACAGGGTTTGAATGTCGACATGATTTCTAGGTCGACATGTTCTAGGTCGACAGGTCAAAAGTCGACATGAGTTTTTCATGTGGGTGCAAATTATTGGTTCACTGGCCAAAAGAGCCACAGCCATGTATAACACCACATTGAGGCAAAAATTCACAATATGGTGTGACCTCTCCCCCATTTTGAAACAGGGTCTGATAGTATTCATGACAACACCTGACTGTACAGTGGTGCTCTCCTCAGGCCTTCTACTGCTCACCTCTCTCTGTTTTTCATAAATGGGAAATTCACAGAGAAGGAACCTTGGCTAACGTCACTGGAGCCATCTAAAGTGACAGGATGCATTCTCACGAACATTAATTCACCCAAAAGATGGTGACAGAACTCCTTTAAAGACATTGGGGGTCATTCCGAGTTGATCGCTCGCTAGCTAGTTTTAGCAATCGTGCAAGCGCTATGCCGCCGCCCACTGGGAGTGTATTTTAGCTTAGCAGAAGTGCGAACGGTTGTATCGCAGAGCGGCTACAAATTTTTTTTGTGTAGTTTCAGAGTAGCTCAAAACCTACTCAGCTCTTGCGATCACTTCAGACTATTCAGCTCCGGATTTGACGTCACAAACCCGCCCAGCATTCGCCCAGCCATGCCTGCGTTTTTCCTGGCACGCCTGCATTTTTCCACACACCCCCTGAAAACGGTCAGTTGCCACCCAGAAACGCCCACTTCATGTCAATCACTCTGCGGCAAGCAGTGCGACTGAAATGCATCGCTAGACCCTGTGCAAAACTACATCGTTCGTTGTGCCGGTACGTCACGTGTGCGCATTGCGCCGCATGCGCAGAAGTGCCGATTTTTAGCCTGACCGCTGCGAACAAATTCAGCTAGCGATCAACTCGGAATGACCCCCATTAACAGCTAGCATAATAGTTTCTTGCTCCATTTTGACCCCTTTTTATGTTCAGGGTTTTGTTTTTTTCTGTGTCATTCATTCCACAAATTGTGCTCAAGATGGCCGCCTCAATGTCTGTCTGAGGTAAAAATGGATTAAAAACAATACCTTTATTAAAGAGATAAACGTCCACTGCAATAACATTCTCTCGCTATATTAAATGGTTTCACGAGCTAGGAACGTTTTTTCCTAAAGGACTTTTGTGGTAAAAAAAAGAATGTAGTGCAATAATGTGGTGAGGCTTCGTTTTCCCTGCTGCCTCCATACATGCCTCTCATTAACAGAATGGAGAAGCAGCGAGAGCCATAAAAGATACACTGACCCCTCCGGCAGTAAGAGGCTTATGTTTTATTAACCAACCACACTGACACCAGTTGTTCTGTATTACAGGCATTTTCAACGCCTCTGTGTTCTGAAGCTATCAAAGCTTTGCACTTGTAACACACAATTCCAATCTCTAGAGATAAAGTTAAGTGTTATTTAGTGAGGTGACTGGATCTCCCTATTACTAAAGAATGGGTATAGAAAAAATATCATTCTGTATAGTTATAAAAGCAGTGGAAGCTGCTCTACCTACATTATTGTTATCTTTTATTTATATAGCGCCACCATTTTCCTCATCCCTTTCATTTTTTTTTTCACATCAATTCTTGCACCAGTAGGGTCCCAGGCAGGGCAGTAGAGAGTGTGGTTGGACCCAGGTACTTTTCAGGGGGTGTTGCCTATTCACAGGAGGTGTGGCCATGCACAAAAAAAAAAATCATTTAAGTGCCTCCCTGGCCACACTGCAGCCCACCACACAGGAGTGTGTGCTGGGCTGAGGAGAAAAGCTGCTGCTGCTGCCAGGTAAGGGGGGAAATGGGGGGATCTGGGCCCCTCCATCAGACCTGGGCCCAGGTAATTTGTGCCCCCATTTCAGTGCCACTGGTCCCAGCACACAAACGCAGTAGGGCCAGTTTAATCACATGACAATTGACCTACCAGTTTATGAACTGTGCAAAGATATCTTAAAGCGTCTTAGGCCCGCCATTTTGGTGTGTGGCCGCACCCTTTTGGTACTCCTGGCATTACAATGCAATTCTACATAAAGTGAATTAGAATATAATTAATAACTACATTATAAATTAATTGATTAATGCTATCCACAAGCCAACCTGTATATGGTGCCAAAACATATTCTCCAACTGTGGCTGTTAATTGCAATGATGTTTTATGAGGTGGGTGTTGTCAATTTAAATTTATTAGGCGTTCATAGACATAACATTCTGTGTTAAGGATTACTGGGTCGCATAATTAATTTGTGGTGATTCATTATATATTATAATGAACTAAATATAATGGTGAATCTTCTAAACTGTATTTAGTTCTGGTTGTTTCATTGCCTTCCTTTACTGTTTGATGCTGATTTCCCAGGACGTCGATGTAAACATACCAACACCCTCTGCCCTAACAGCAGTGTATGTGTATAATTAGGTCCCGTGCTGCACCATCTTTATGAAGATAGCTCCAGAAAGATGGCGCCATTTTCCAACAAAGGCTGAATGAAAATATGTTACTTGACCCTTTGTTTCCTTGATTCAGAGACACATCCTATATCACCAGTCTTGTCATTGGCAGTGCATGGGATCTAAATGTATCTATAAATAGGGGGGAATTCAAATGTTTGAAAAGTCAGTTGGGTGTCTGTTTTCTCCTATCTAATAGACAGGGAAAAACAGACACCCAACCGACTTTTCAAACATTTGAATTTCCCTCATAGAATTGTATACTACCACACAGTACATATTTTATGGCTCTATAGGTAGCCTTGCTTCCATCTTGTTCCTCGCTGGTTGTATAATGTGATACTTGTAGTAAGTTATATTTAGTAGGGGCAATAGTACAGCATACTGCCAGTTGTGCTTCAGGTAACTATGTAGCACAAGTGGCGTTGCCTATAGAAACCAAATCATGCATATTCTTTATCAGTACAATTTTGACAATGAAATCAAACATCTGGTTGCTATTGGTAACACCCAAGGCTGGACTGACCCACAGGGGAAAATCCCGGTAGGCCCCACTACCTGAGGGCCCATCCCCTTCTCAGGGATCAGATTCCAGACTGTGCACTTGAATTATACATTATACATATGTTGCCTTATACAACACTATAAGACTATAGTGCATGCCCTGCCACAGTATTGCTATTAAGGTATGCTAAAACTGAGGCAGTGCATACTGGGTTGTGTAGTTCCACAGAAGCTGGAGGGCCGCAGGTTGAAGACCCATGCTATAGTGTATGATCTACAGTGCTTTGCTGTTATTAATCTGGTATATTATCATGCATGCACTAGCAGTATTTAATATATATTTTAATCAAGGGGACCAGACCATACACTCTCTAATTGTGGCCAGCCTTCTATGGTGGTTGGCCACACCCCTAAGCATGGGCCCCTACCACTGCATTCCCTGGTGGGCCCTTCATGCGTAAGTCCGAAACTGGTAACACCAACCTTTTTTTACATATTAGACCCCTTCTTTGGGTCATATTACCTCAGACTGTAAGCATGGTTCTTATTAGCCTTTACAGTAACTTCCTGACATTGAGCGCTACATCAGAGCTCACTGTCTACAAGCGCCGCTAAAGCCTTCTCTATTAAGCCGTGACCTCATTTTGCCCAATTTACTTTGTGTGTAGTCTGCTCACTCTTGCTTAACAAATGTATAACCTTGCGTTTATCTGAATTAAATCTCATCTGCCATTTACCTGTTCAAGCCTGCAGTTTATTCAAGTAGGTCTGAAGCGAAATTATATCCTGCTGGTCGTACATAATTTACACAGCTGTCTGTGGAGACGGAGATTTTGGTCTTTGTGCTACCTCCAGGTCATTAAGTAAAATCAACAGCCCCATTACCCAATTTTCAAGGCCTGTCGCTTACATCTTCAACAAACCCTGAAAACATGTATATTCCATTTATATCAATTCTCGCTGCCTGACTTCCAAGCAATTCTCAGCGGTGAATATTCTACCCATTAACTTGCTTCTTTTACATCGTTCATGATGTTTTCTCTGGGTCCTGGTACACAAACTTAGCCGAGGCCTTTGACAGCTCATAAATTAAAATGCGTGGAAATTGCAGACACCATACCAGTTGCATCTACCTCATCCACTGATACGGTAGGTTGATGGCACTGTCTCCGTTTCTGAAAAGTTTCTTGTCTGATCTCGATACCTCTGAGTCTGACCTCCTTGTCTCTGAGACGACGGACGATTTATCAAAGCTTGGAGAGATATATTAAGTGGAAAGAAATAAAGTACCAACCGATCAGCTACTCATTGTCATTTTACAAGCTGTGGGACGTGTACTAAAATTTGGAGAAAGATAAAGTTTTACCTAATCAGCTCCTACCTACCATGTTACAGGCCTTGTTTGAAAAATGACATCAAGGAGCTGATTGATTAGTATTTTATCTCTCTTTACGTTATCTCTCTCCAAGGGGCCTATTTTTCAATGAATGATAAACTCATTGTGAATGATAAAACTTCTTGCGTATGATAAATAGTGCTCCAGCCAATCAGCTCACAACTGTCATTTTTCAAACACATTTAGGAACTGATTGGAGGAAGTACCATTTATCATACGGAACAAGTGTTATCATTCAGAATAAGTTTTATCACTCATTGATAAATGAGCCCCCAAGGCTTAGAACATCTGCCCTGTGTTGACAGATATGAGCTGATTGGTTGGTAGGTACTTTATCTCTCTCCATGTTAGTCAGGCCATTAGCTCTTTCATTTAACTGACTTCAACAATGCTAACACCAAGTCAATAAGTAGATATACCTTGATTTTCTCGAGGTGAGTCAGCAAGTACAATCATTTGAAGGAAGTCAGTCAGTAGACTTCTCCATTTTATTGAAGCCAGCTACTAAGCACTTCTATTTAATGGTTGTTAGTCAGTATGCAATTCAAATGGACGGTGGTTAGTAAAATGTTCAAGGCCCTGTCACTGACTAACAGAGATCTCCTCCCTAGTCACCGGCCAGTTTCCTCGGCTTTGGTCATCACCATAAATCCCTCATAACAGTCTTTTTACACCATAGGAGGACATTTACTAATCAGTGATAAGTGCAGAGAAGTAAGCCAGTGGAGAAGTTGCCCCATCAACCAATCAGCAGCTCTTTATAATTTAATAGTATCCAAATTATAGATGTTACTTCAGTGCTGATTGGTTGCCATGGGCACTTCTCCAGTGGCTCACTTCTCCACTCTTATCACTGCTTAGTAAATGCCCCCCTTAGTCTCCTCCTCCCCTTCCCAAACTGACAGTTACACGACACGCTCACCTTGTCTTTAAAAGCAAGCTCTTCGCAGCTGCTCTGGTTGATTAATTACATGCTTTCAGCGGCCCCAGGCTGGATAGGAGAACTGCACTGAAATTAATCAAGCAGGTAAGACACACATTTCCTATGCTCCAAATGCATTTTTTTCCTGGCTTAAAAGATAAATACCTCTGGTTCCTTTGAAGCAAATTGTCACTATTGCCACAGTACACACACACACACACACACACACACACACACACACACACACGCACACGCACACATATACACACAGCCACACACACACACACACACACACACACACACACACACACACACACACACACACACACACACACACACACACACCCACACCCACAGATATACATATACACACAGCCACATATACATATACACACAGACACACACACACACACACACACACACACACACACACACACACACACACACACACACACACACGAAACCACATATATACCCATACACACAGACACATATATACATATACACACATGCAGCCACATATAAACACACACAGCCACACATGTACATATAAAGTACAAACATATAACATATATACACACACACATATACAAAACCACATATAAACACACACAACCACATATATACATACAACTGTAGTCACGCCTGCCAGAGCAGCTAGGCTGAGCAGGCATGGGTGAACCTCAAATCGAGGCGTTCGCAATTTAGAACACATAGCGAGGCATCGCCACATACATGTTGGGCAGCCTTGCCCTGTGCTTGGCAGCCCCCAGCATGTGAATAGATCTGCATCCAGCTATGAATAACCCCCAATGCTCATTGTTTTAAAACTTCCACCCATATAAAGAAGATGTGCGACACTGACTGATCCTCGAACCCTAATTGTCTTTGTATTCATGTATGTTTATGTTGCTTACAAAATGATATTGATGGCAAATGCTGTACTCATGGATCTCTTGCTATTTATGTTTTGTCTTAAAAACCCCAATAAATACATTTTGGAAAAAAAAGAACCACTTGGCCCATCTAGGCTGCCCCAAACAATTGTACATGGACACACACATTATGACTAATTGCTGTTTATTTTTTTGTTGGGAGACAATTAATCCAACTGGTATATTTTTAGATTGTGGGAGGAAACCGTAGTACCCGAAGGAAACCCACGCCAGCACGGAGAGAATATACAAACTCCATGGTGAGAATTGGGAGCTTGCACTCTGGCACAGGAGTGCTCCCATGAACGTCCTTATGTAGATGTTTAAATTAGGGTGTCAATTGGTGATGAGCGGGTTCGGTTTCTCGGAAACCGAACCCCCCCGAACTTCACCCTTTTTACACGGGTCCGAGTCATACTCGGATTCTCCCGTATGGCTCGGGTAACCCGAGCGCGCTCGAACGTCATCATCCCGCTGTCGGATTCTCGCGAGATTCGGATTCTATATAAGCAGCCGCGCGTCGCCGCCATTTTCACTCGTGCATTGGAAATGTTAGGGAGAGGACGTGGCTGGCGTCCTCTCCGTTATTGTTGAACTTGATTGTGCACTATTGCTTAATTGTGGGGAGGGCTGGGGAGCAGCTGTATAATATAGGAGGAGTACAGTGCAGAGTTTTGCTGATCAGTGACCACCAGTTATCCGTTCTCTGCCTGAAAAAAACGCTCCATACCATATCTGTGCTCAGTGTGCTGCATATATCTGTGCTCACACTGCTTAATTGTGGGGACTGGGGAGCAGCTGTATTATATAGCAGGAGTACAGTGCAGAGTTTTGCTGACAGTGACCACCAGTTATCCACTCCATATCTGTGCTCAGTGTGCTGCTTTATTGTGGGGACTGGGGACCACCAGTATAATATTACATAGGAGGAGTACAGTGCAGAGTTTTGCTGATTAGTGACCACCAGTTATCCGTTCTCTGCCTGAAAAAAACGCTCCATATCTGTGCTCAGTGTGCTGCATATATCTGTGCTCACACTGCTTAATTGTGGGGACTGGGGAGCAGCTGTATTATATAGTGGGAGTACAGTGCAGAGTTTTGCTGACAGTGACCACCAGTATACGTTGTCTGCCTGAAAAACACTCCATATCTGTGCTCAGTGTGCTGCTTTATTGTGGGGACTGGGGACCACCAGTATAATATTATATAGGAGGAGTACAGTGCAGAGTTTTGCTGACCAGTGACCACCAGTATATAATATATAGCATTACGGTACAGTAGGCCACTGCTGTACCTACCTCTGTGTCGTCATTAAGTATACTATCCATCTAGATTCTATACCTGTGGTGCATTTCAGTTGTGCAGTTTGCTGACACAGTGACCACCAGTATATATAGCAGTACGGTACGGAAGGCCACTGCTGTACCTACCTCTGTGTCGTCATTAAGTATACTATCCATTTACATTCTATACCTGTGGTGCATTTTAGTTTTGCAGTTTGCTGACACAGTGACCACCAGTATACTATATATAGCAGTACGGTACGGAAGGCCACTGCTGTACCTACCTCTGTGTCGTCATTAAGTATACTATCCATCTACATTCTATACCTGTGGTGCATTTTAGTTTTGCAGTTTGCTGACACAGTGACCACCAGTATACTATATATAGCAGTACGGAAGGCCACTGCTGTACCTACCTCTGTGTCGTCATTAAGTATACTATCCATCTACATTCTATACCTGTGGTGCATTTTAGTTTTGCAGTTTGTTGACACAGTGACCACCAGTATACTATATATAGCAGTACGGAAGGCCACTGCTGTACCTACCTCTGTGTCGTCATTAAGTATACTATCCATCTACATTCTATACCTGTGGTGCATTTTAGTTTTGCAGTTTGCTGACACAGTGACCACCAGTATACTATATATAGCAGTACGGTACGGAAGGCCACTGCTGTACCTACCTCTGTGTCGTCATTAAGTATACTATCCATCTACATTCTATACCTGTGGTGCATTTTAGTTTTGCAGTTTGCTGACACAGTGACCACCAGTATACTATATATAGCAGTACGGAAGGCCACTGCTGTACCTACCTCTGTGTCGTCATCAGGGGTGTATCTAGGGGTCCGAGCGCCCCTGGCAAAGTCAGGGGCTGCCCCCCGCTCCCCACACACACACATATTTGAAATAAGGGGGGCATGTCAAAAAAGGAATGTGGCCTTGTGGGGAAGGGAAATGGCCACACAATAGTACTTCCAATTCAAATTATGCCACACAGTATCACATTACACCGCACAGTAGTGTCCATTACTAACATTGGCCCTCATTCCGAGTTGTTCGCTCGCTAGCTGCTTTTAGCAGCATTGCACATGCTAAGCCGCCGCCCTCTGGGAGTGTATCTTAGCTTAGCAGAATTGCGAACGAAAGATTAGCAGAATTGCGAATAGAAATTTCTTAGCAGTTTCTGAGTAGCTCCAGACTTACTCAGCCATTGCGACCAGCTCAGTCCTTTTCGTTCCTGGTTTGACGTCACAAACACACCCAGCGTTTGCCCAACCACTCCCCCGTTTTTCCAGCCACTGCTGCGTTTTGCAACCCGAACGCCTGCGTTTTTCCGCACACTCCCATAAAATGGCCAGTTTCCGCCCAGAAACACCCACTTCCTGTCAATTACACTAGTGAGTAAAATACCTAACTTTTGTGTAAAATAACTAAGCACATGTGCTCTGCGAACCTTGCGCATGTGCAGTAAGCGACTAATCGCAGTATAGCGAAAATCAGCAACGAGCGAACAACTCGAAATGACCACCATTACACTGCACAGTAGTGTCTCTTATTCACATTACACCACACAGTTATACCCCTATAGAAAACACAGTCTATAAAGAGCATATGAGGAATGCAAATAGAAAATGGAAATGTGGACCAGTGCTAATAAATATATTCCTAATTTTATATGGGGAATGCGGTCAAACCACATTTGCCATTAGTATATCTGATCCTGCCCATAGGCACACACATATACACTTACATACATACATAGGGCGGGATGTACTAATGTACATCGCCGCCCCTCGCCGCCCTGCGCCACGATGCTGATCACATATGTACTAACATATGCGATTAGCATTGCGGAGGACAGCTCTACCGATAAGAGCTGTCCTCCGCGATGCACAGCGGCAGCCTGACTTCCGGGATTCGGCCCCAGGAGTCATTCTGCGCATGCGTAGGGTGATGGGGGTGGCCGCAAGGCATGCTGGGAGGGATCCGATCGGATCCCTCACACAGCGCCGCGGAGAGAAGCCCATAGGCTTCTATGGACTATCTCCAGCTAAAGCTGGTGAACCCCGCCGCGGCGCTGACCTGGCGGCCGGGGGATAGTACATCAGGAAAATGCGGTAAACAGGGGGTTTATCGCATTTTCCGCTTAGTACATCCCGCCCATAGTCACACACAAAACACCTACATATGATATTCAGTACAGTCACACATGCAGTATATACAAATACAGTCACATACATACTGTACATAGTTACACACTTATTCACATACATAGTCACACACTAATACACACATAAATACAGTAAATACTTATACACACACAAACATACATACATACAAACATACATACATACATACATACATACATAGTCACACACATACATAAACTCAGTCACAGACACACATACAGACAGACTATATAGTATCCCCCCCACATTACAGACAGGGTACGCTGACTGCATGTACTTTAGTAGCTCATTGTCCTCTCCCCCTCTCCTCCATGCTGCTGGGCTGCCCGGCAGTGAGTGTCGTGTAGTCCCACCCCCGTGCTTCCACTCCATCCGTGGCCCTAGCCTAATACAGGGCAGTGCAGTCTTCTGCCTTGACGCCCCCCCCCACCCCCCCCATAATCCGGCTCCGACTCTACATGGTGACTGTCTGTCACTGCCGGCGCCAGTGTCCAGCGGCACAGCTCAGCACTAATGATCAATCAGACTCAAAGTAAACTACAGCTCCTAGCAGCCCTTGGTGCCGGGAGCTCCCAACAACAAGGGCTGCTGGGAGCTGTAGTTTATGTTGAGTTTGATTACAAGCGAGGTGCAGTGCACTGCTGCCGGACACTGGTGCCGGCACTAACAGACAGTCACCAGGTATAACAGTACCACTTAGTTCTACCCCCTGGCCATGGATGGCACAGCCGGACGGCGCCCCCTCCTTGCCTGGTGCCCCTGGCGAGTGCCATCCTGGCCAATAGGTAGATACACCCCTGGTCGTCATTAAGTATACTATCCATCTACATTCTATACCTGTGGTGCATTTTAGTTTTGCAGTTTGCTGACACAGTGACCACCAGTATACTATATATAGCAGTACGGAAGGCCACTGCTGTACCTACCTCTGTGTCGTCATTAAGTATACTATTCATCTACATTCTATACCTGTGGTGCATTTTAGTTTTGCAGTTTGCTGACACAGTGACCACCAGTATACTATATATAGCAGTACGGAAGGCCACTGCTGTACCTACCTCTGTGTCGTCATTAAGTATACTATCCATCTACATTCTATACCTGTGGTGCATTTTAGTTTTGCAGTTTGCTGACACAGTGACCACCAGTATACTATATATAGCAGTACGGAAGGCCACTGCTGTACCTACCTCTGTGTCGTCATTAAGTATACTATCCATCTACATTCTATACCTGTGGTGCATTTTAGTTTTGCAGTTTGCTGACACAGTGACCACCAGTATACTATATATAGCAGTACGGAAGGCCACTGCTGTACCTACCTCTGTGTCGTCATTAAGTATACTATCCATCTACATTCTATACCTGTGGTGTATTTTAGTTTTGCAGTTTGCTGACACAGTGACCACCAGTATACTATATATAGCAGTACGGAAGGCCACTGCTGTACCTACCTCTGTGTCGTCATTAAGTATACTATCCATCTACATTCTATACCTGTGGTGCATTTTAGTTTTGCAGTTTGCTGACACAGTGACCACCAGTATACTATATATAGCAGTACGGTACGGAAGGCCACTGCTGTACCTACCTCTGTGTCGTCATTAAGTATACTATCCATCTACATTCTATACCTGTGGTGCATTTTAGTTTTGCAGATTGCTGACAGTGACCACCAGTATATATAGCAGTACGGTACGGAAGGCCACTGCTCTACCTACCTCTGTGTCGTCAAGTATACTATCCGTCCATACCTGTGGTGCATTTCAGTTGTGCGCAGTATATATAGTAGTAGGCCATTGCTATTGATAGTTACTGGCATATAATTCCACACATTAAAAAATGGAGAACAAAAATGTGGAGGTTAAAATAGGGAAAGATCAAGATCCACTTCCACCTCGTGCTGAAGCTGCTGCCACTAGTCATGGCCGAGACGATGAAATGCCATCAACGTCGTCTGCCAAGGCCGATGCCCAATGTCATAGTAGAGAGCATGTAAAATCCAAAAAACAAAAGTTCAGTAAAATGACCCAAAAATCAAAATTAAAAGCGTCTGAGGAGAAGCGTAAACTTGCCAATATGCCATTTACGACACGGAGTGGCAAGGAACGGCTGAGGCCCTGGCCTATGTTCATGGCTAGTGGTTCAGCTTCACATGAGGATGGAAGCACTCATCCTCTCGCTAGAAAAATGAAAAGACTTAAGCTGGCAAAAGCACAGCAAAGAACTGTGCGTTCTTCTAAATCACAAATCCCCAAGGAGAGTCCAATTGTGTCGGTTGCGATGCCTGACCTTCCCAACACTGGACGGGAAGAGCTTGCGACTTCCACCATTTGCACGCCCCCTGCAAGTGCTGGAAGGAGCACCCGCATTCCAGTTCCTGATAGTCAAATTGAAGATGTCACTGTTGAAGTACACCAGGATGAGGATATGGGTGTTGCTGGCGCTGGGGAGGAAATTGACAAGGAGGATTCTGATGGTGAGGTGGTTTGTTTAAGTCAGGCACCCGGGGAGACACCTGTTGTCCGTGGGACGAATATGGCCATTAACATGCCTGGTCAAAATACAAAAAAAATCAGCTCTTCGGTGTGGAATTATTTCAACACAAATGCGGACAACAGGTGTCAAGCCGTGTGTTGCCTTTGTCAAGCTGTAATAAGTAGGGGTAAGGACGTTAACCACCTAGGAACATCCTCCCTTATACGTCACCTACAGCGCATTCATCATAAGTCAGTGACAAGTTCAAAAACTTTGGGTGACAGCGGAAGCAGTCCACTGACCACTAAATCCCTTCCTCTTGTAACCAAGCTCCTACAAACCACACCACCAACTCCCTCAGTGTCAATTTCCTCCTTACCCAGGAAAGCCAATAGTCCTGCAGGCCATGTCACTGGCAAGTCTGACGAGTCCTCTCCTGCCTGGGATTCCTCCGATGCATCCTTGAGTGTAACGCCTACTGCTGCTGGCGCTGCTGTTGTAGCTGCTGGGAGTCGATCATCATCCCAGAGGGGAAGTAGGAAGACCACTTGTACTACTTCCAGTAAGCAATTGACTGTCCAACAGTCCTTTGCGAGGAAGATGAAATATCACAGCAGTCATTCTGCTGCAAAGCAGATAACTCAGGCCTTGGCAGCCTGGGCGGTGAGAAACGTGGTTCCAGTATCCACCGTTAATTCAGAGCCATCTAGAGACTTGATTGAGGTACTGTGTCCCCGGTACCAAATACCATCTAGGTTCCATTTCTCTAGGCAGGTGATACCGAAAATGTACACAGACCTCAGAAAAAGACTCACCAGTGTCCTAAAAAATGCAGTTGTACCCAATGTCCACTTAACCACGGACATGTGGACAAGTGGAGCAGGGCAGACTCAGGACTATATGACTGTGACAGCCCACTGGGTAGATGTATTGCCTCCCGCAGCAAGAACAGCAGCGGCGGCACCAGTAGCAGCATCTCGCAAACGCCAACTCGTTCCTAGGCAGGCTACGTTTTGTATCACCGCTTTCCAGAAGAGGCACACAGCTGACAACCTCTTACGGAAACTGAGGAACATCATCGCAGAATGGCTCACCCCAATTGGACTCTCCTGGGGATTTGTGACATCGGACAATGCCAGCAGTATTGTGCGTGCATTACATCTGGGCAAATTCCAGCACGTCCCATGTTTTGCACATACATTGAATTTGGTGGTGCAGAATTATTTAAAAAACGACAGGGGCGTGCAAGAGATGCTGTCGGTGGCCCGAAGAATTGTGGGCCACTTTCGGCATTCAGCCACCGCGTACAGAAGACTGGAGCACCACCAAACATTCCTGAACCTGCCCTGCCATCATCTGAAGTAAGAGGTGGTAACGAGGTGGAATTCAACCCTCTATATGCTTCAGAGGATGGAGGAGCAGCAAAAGGCCATTCAAGCCTATACATCTGCCCACGATATAGGCAAAGGAGGGGGAATGCACCTGACTCAAGCGCAGTGGAGAATGATTTCAACGTTGTGCAAGGTTCTGCAACCCTTTGAACTTGCCACATGTGAAGTCAGTTCAGACACTGTCAGCCTGAGTCAGGTCATTCCCCTCATCAGGCTTTTGCAGAAGAAGCTGGAGACATTGAAGGAGGAGCTAAAACAGAGCGATTCCGCTAGGCATGTGGGACTTGTGGATGGAGCCCTTAATTCGCTTAACCAGGATTCACGGGTGGTCAATCTGTTGAAATCAGAGCACTACATTTTGGCCACCGTGCTCGATCCTAGATTTAAAACCTACGTTGTATCTCTCTTTCCGGCAGACACAAGTCTGCAGAGGTTCAAAGACCTGCTAGTGAGAAAATTGTCAAGTCAAGCGGAACGTGACCCGTCAACATCTCCTCCTTCACATTCTCCCGCAACTGGGGGTGCGAGGAAAAGGCTAAGAATTCTGAGCCCACCCGCTGGCGGTGATGCAGGGCAGTCTGGAGCGAGTGCTGACATCTGGTCCGGACTGAAGGACCTGCCAACGATTACTGACATGTCGTCTACTGTCACTTCATATGATTCTCTCACCATTGAAAGAATGGTGGAGGATTATATGAGTGACCGCATCCAAGTAGGCACGTCAGACAGTCCGTACGTATACTGGCAGGAAAAAGAGGCAATTTGGAGGCCCTTGCACAAACTGGCTTTATTCTACCTAAGTTGCCCTCCCTCCAGTGTGTACTCCGAAAGAGTGTTTAGTGCAGCCGCTCACCTTGTCAGCAATCGGCGTACGAGGTTACTTCCAGAAAATGTGGAGAAGATGATGTTCATCAAAATGAATTATAATCAATTCCTCCGTGGAGACATTCACCAGCAATTGCCTCCACAAAGTACACAGGGACCTGAAATGGTGGATTCCAGTGGGAACGAATTAATAATCTGTGAGTAGGGGGATGTACACAGTGAAAGGGGAGAGGAATCGGAGGATGATGATGAGGTGGACATCTTGCCTCTGTAGAGCCAGTTTGTGCAAGGAGAGATTGATTGCTTCTTTTTTTGGTAGGGGCCCAAACCAACCAGTCATTTCAGTCACAGTCGTGTGGCAGACCCTGTCGCTGAAATGATGGGTTCGTTAAAGTGTGCATGTCCTGTTTATACAACATAAGGGTGGGTGGGAGGGCCCAAGGACAATTCCATCTTGCACCTCTTTTTTCTTTAATTTTTCTTTGCATCATGTGCTGTTTGGGGACAATTTTTTTGAAGTGCCATCCTGCCTGACACTGCAGTGCCACTCCTAGATGGGCCAGGTGTTTGTGTCGGCCACTTGTGTTGCTTAGCTTAGTCACACAGCGACCTTGGTGCGCCTCTTTTTTTCTTTGCATCATGTGCTGTTTGGGGACAATTTTTTTGAAGTGCCATCCTGCCTGACACTGCAGTGCCACTCCTAGATGGGCCAGGTGTTTGTGTCGGCCACTTGTGTCGCTTAGCTTAGCCATCCAGCGACCTCGGTGCAAATTTTAGGACTAAAAATAATATTGTGAGGTGTGAGGTGTTCAGAATAGACTGGAAATGAGTGGAAATTATGGTTATTGAGGTTAATAAAACTATGGGATCAAAATGACCCCCAAAACCCGAAAAATGTCCGGTGCACATCACTAGTGTCAATGTGATGTCACATTTTTGGCGTGCCTGGCCCTTTAAATGTTGCAGAGAGTGCTGTGCCCGATGGTGGGAGCTTTACAATGTGGACAGCTCCTTAGAGAAGAAATACTGGAGTCTCTGTAGATATTCTTTGTAGTTCTCTAAATCATTGTGCCCTCCTCCTTTCACCCAGAGAGGCTGTACTGTGTTTGGGCAACGCTCATACAATCCCAGCCCATGACTGAAGTCCACAATCTCATCTTCTGTGCCATGAATGATGATCACCGGACAGGTCACCTTAGAGATTTTGTTGATGCTGCAAAGGACAAGGTATAATGGGGTTATACAACAGAAATAGCATGGAGCTATCACACATGTAAAAGGGGGATGCAGTTAATGTTCCGGCTGTCGGGTTCCTGGCGTTCAGAGGACCGACGGCGGAATCCTGACAGACTGTAAAATGGGGTTTGTCCAGCCTAGTTTAGTAACCAACAACAAAAAAACGGGACTGTCACGTGAAAATTGGGACAGTTGGGAGGTATGTATTAGGAGTAATTTATATATAGATAAGACAGGTCGGTTTTATATAACATGAAAGTTCGTAAATGTAGTGATAATCTCATTAGATTATTACCGTAGGCAGATTGTGAGTTACATTACCACAATATACTGTATTTAATGGAATTGATGTCTACCAGTGTTCTCGAACTGTGTGCCTGGGCATCCTGGGGTCCCTCGGGACACTTGTGCACAAACAGAAGTGATCCTGTCCCTCATCACACAACTGAACCTAAAGATTACATATAAGGGGATATGGTCGTTAGGTCGACACAGCATAGGTCGACAGTCATTAGGTCGACCACTGAAGGTTGACATGCATTAGGTCAACATGGTCATTAGGTCGACATGTACTCGGTCGACAGGTCAAAAGGTTGACATGAGTTTCTAATTTTTTCTCATTTTTGGACTTTTTCATACTTGACGATCCATGTGGACTACAAATGGGAACGGGAACCTTGCCTGTTCGCTCGCCATGCGAGGGGACACAGTGCACTAATTGGAGTTCCCCGTCCCTTTACAAAGAAAATGACACCAAAAAAGTCCAAAAACCCATGTCGGCCTATTGCCCATGTCGACCTAATTCATGTCGACCTTCCATGGTCAACCTAATGACTGTCGACCTAAGTTGAGTCGACCCAACGACCCATACCCCAATTAATAAATAATTTAATATTTCTTTCTAAACATCTCAATAAGACACTTTTGGCCTAGAGGTGCCGTGAAAAAAAATCTGATCCTCTAGGACAGAGCTGGCCAAACCGGTCCTCGAGATCAACCAACAGTTCACATTTTCCAGACCACCTAGCTGGTGCACAGGTGTAGTCATTACTAATTAAGATGTGCTGCATTCATTCCTAACTGACAATTCTACAGATCTCCAGGAGGCCTGGAAAACATGAACTGTTGGTAGATCTCGAGGACCGGTTTGGCCAGCCCTGCTCTAGGACACCTTGATTCAAAAAACTTTGGGAACCATTGGAACAGGGCCGTCTTAACGGCAGTGTAGGCCCCTGGGCACAGCAATGCATTGGGCCCCCTACCCATCCTCCAGCGGTAGGGGTGGGGGGTGCTATCAGCGGCAGCTTTGATGTCCCGTGGGTGGTAGGGGGTGTTCTATCTTCTGCTCAGCATGTAGGACCTGGAGCAGTCATTTCTGCTAATTGCTCCTTTACTGCACAGATGGGGCGGGAGGGAGAACACTAAACTGTAGAAGAGGGCATTGGGCTGAATGAAGGGGCCCCGGTACATGACTTCCGGGGTGGTAGGGGGTGTTTAATACACAGGGGAGGGATGGATAGTGGAGTAGGCTTAATATTCATCATTTTCTGGTGGGAGGGCAGCTTGCTTGACTGCAGATATCTCAAGTTCCTGAAAATATATTTCTTTGTTTTGAATGGGATAAAAAAACTGGAGATTCCCACCTTTCAGAAGGTGGGGACTTGGGGATCAGAGTTCAGGAGCCAGAGCAATCCTCCAATGAATATATAAAACTGTATACCAGGCGCGTGGAGCTGGAGCAGGGACCAGCTGCTGGAAGGCTGATATCTCTGGTTCTGGGCACAGTAGAGACAAGCTGCCAGCGTCCAGCAAAAGGGGAGAGTCCCAGCTTTTGGATTATACCCTCAGAAAAACTCTAAGTCAGACAGAACCTGAGATATCTGGCTGGGAAGAGCAATTAACAGGCTCGGATGGGGACCACTGCTTTCACGTTGGATATCTCCGGTTCCCCAAGGCCGATTTTCAAAAATCTGGTACCCCTGGAAAGAGGGGACCCTCAGCTATCAGCCTAGGGCCCTTATACTCCTGGGGCCCTTGGCAAGAGCCCATTGAGCCCATACGGAAAGACGGCCCTGCATTGGAATACTCCAATTGGAAATGGCAGTAGATCACAAAAATGTATTTCTGTGAGAGGTGTTGGGCCGAATTCAGAATTGATTGCAGCAGCAAATTTGTTAGCAGTTGGGCAAAACCATGTGCACTGCAGGGGGGACAGATATAACATGTGCAGAGAGAGTTAGATTTGGGTGGGGTGTGTTCAAACTGAAATCTAAACTGCAGTGTAAAAATACAGCAGCCAGTATTTACCCTGCACAGAAACAATATAACCCACCCAAATCTAACTCTGTGCACATGGTATATCTGCCCCACCTGCAGTGCACATGGTTTTGCCCATCTGCTAACAAATTTGCTGCTGCAATCAATTCTGAATTACCCCCATTGGGCTTAATTCAGATCTAAATTTAGCACATCTACGATCAGTTTCACAGACATGCAGGGGGGAAGCCCAGCACAGGGCTAGTCCGCCCCGCGTGCCAGGCCCTCCCCCGCACAGCTACAAATGCATCACACGGTGGCGATGCTTTTTTCCCGGCAAGTAGCTCCCTGCCAGCGCAGCTCCTGCGCGCTGGCAGGCCGCTACTCACTGCATCCCGGGTCGCAGTAGCTGCGTGTGACGTCACGCAGCCACTTCGGCCCACCCCCGCCAACGGTCCAGACATGCCTCCGATGTCTGGACCGTGCCCACGTCAACGGCGTTCTAACACCGTTGGCACGCCCCTTCCCACCCCGCAACCACCTCTGCCTGTCAATCAGGCAGAGGCGATCGCAGCCCTGAGCTGCGCGTGCGCACTCCACAAAGTAATTCGGACTGCAATCACTGCTGCTTCAGCGATGCAGTCTGAATTACCCCCATTGTTCAATAAGTGTCAGTTATGATATACTCATTCTACTTCATTCTAAATATAGATACCATATATGAGCTCACGTATGGCTGCAAGTATACACATAAATCCCTCATGAAGTTAAGTTCCACTTCTATGGACGAATCCTACAACATTGAGACGTATTATGCAGCTGTACCGAGAACAATTATATGTCAGTGGTTCCCAAACTGTTTTGAATCACGGCGCCCTAGAGTATCAGAATTTTTTTCACGGTCCCCCGAGGCCAAAAGTTTCTTATTGAGAAATTTAGAAAGAAATATTAAATCCAGGCAGCGCACGGAGACACTCCCATTCATGTGATAGACGTGGGCAAGCGCGGATGTAGCCACAATATACGTGGCTACATCTGTATGCACGGAGTGTAGATATACACTAAGGTATTGCTTTATCCTGAATGTCCTCAATATATTGCTGGTAGATCGCAGAGCCGTAACAAGACTTTTTGGTGCCCTGTGCCAGAGAGAGAAATTATATATATATATATATGTCCAAATCCGGCACACACCCAAGCACCGTAACCTTATCGGCGTTGCAATTGAGCAGATCTATGTAGTGTGCAGCCACACACCCAATCCCTAGCAGCCACACACTACATAGATCTGCTCAGCCGCAATGCTGATCATTGTTTCACAAAGCACAAGGTAAGCTTCAAATAGTTAGAATTCTCTAGCTTACAATTATCTACCTTTGTATGGAAGGGCAGATAGCTCAATGAATAGATTGTCTGACTGCAATGCAACAGGCGATTGGTTAGGATCCCAGGTATGTCAGCATCTTGAAATGTAATATAAGAAAGTGTGACTGAATAACAAAGAAATCTCTAGTTGAGTTCCTGAATCCTGTATAGGTATTAGTGACAGAAGGGGTCAGGGTAGGAGACAGGGGCGGTCAGGAGATGCTGGGCTTCAAAAAGGGGGGAAGCTGCAAGTGAAAGTAATGAAAAAAGATAACTGACAAGTGCTGCCAACAGAGCCCCCTACCCTGCAGCGCTATGTGTGGTGCACACTCCGCACACACCTAGTTACGGCCCTGGGTAGATGTACCAATGTAATCACTTTGGGTCTACTGTTAAAGCATACAATAATATACCCCAAATAATGAATGTGATCTAGGAGAGTACATACAAAGTCCATCCAGTAGAGTACTTTTTGATTGTGATACCTTTTCTGTATATCTCCGCGGTTATGCTCAGTTATAATGATAACTATTTGCGAACAATGTTGAAAATCTATATTTCTGTATATTAAGGTATATATGCCTCTCGTTGATCAAGCAAACCAGATTTCAGAAATAATATATGCATATATGATAGGTATTAAAAACCATCAGTACTTTTCAATGATGTTCTATACTATTATGCAAAAGAGATACATTATGCATAATCTCCTTAAGAGAACACATACAAACTCATTTTTTAAAAATTGTATTGACTATTACTAGGGAAAGTACATATAAACTCCTAACTGTTCTTTTTCTTGATTTATATATATTGCTGCTAGCTCGCTTTGGGGATCATTTGGAATTGTACAGCCAGGGTTCCCTCCCTTATTTAAAGGTAGATTGTTATTAGGGGAACTCACCTTTGTTATGTTTTGCCCATTACTGAATATATTTTTCAGGGTGTAGAATTTACACACTCGGTATAATGCATAAAATTGTTGCCAAGATATAATTATATGTGTGAATTGTGATTGACAGGAAATCACTGTTTGGGGGCGTTAACATTGAGTTAGCGGTGAATGGTTGCCCGTTTTCTGGGAGTGTGTCTGACGTCAGCTGTGAGCCCTAGCGTGCACAAACATGGTATCTGCTGGGTTCAGTCTGCACAGCCATAGGTCTATCCTTCAGCCCAATCTTCCTTGTTTCTGTGTAATGGCTGCATATGCGTATGCAATTGTGGATGAGTTGCGGTAGCTCTGGTAGGCGTCTCCTTTCAATTCTGGATGGCAGCTTCACAAGGTCGACAAACAAAAGGTTGACAGGGTCAAAAGCGTGACAGACAAAAGATCGACAGGGGCACAAGGTCGACACACAAAAAAACATTGGGGGTGTTGTTTTGTGTTTTTAAACATTTTTTACCACAATTTGTTGAATTGCGTCCCCTCGCCCGTTTGCTCCGCTCCACTTCGCTCGTCACACGGTTACTAATGGTAATAGTTTGTGACATATATAGTAAATGCAGAAAAAGTTGTAAAAAACCCTAAAAACCGTGTCAACCATACGTCAACCTTTAGAACCTGTCGAAATTTTGACCCTTTCGACTTTTGATTGTCAACCTTTTGACTGTCTATCTATCAACCACCTTCACAATTGTCCGCAGCAGGTACCGCACCACCTGGATTATAGTAACAGAAGACACTGTGCTACCTGTATTATAGTAACTGACTGGTAAACCTGTGTAGTGGGCCAATGCCAAAAACCACCAAGAGCAATCAGTTAGGCTAAAGATTTAGAACATCACTACAAATATTAATCCTGTGTTCATCATAAGCCGGGTACACACTAGGCGATATTTTAAGCAATATGGCCGATAAGGACCAATCATTTAAAATATTGGGCCTAATTCAGACCTGATTGTTGTTATGCAAATTTGCAAGGTGGATGATTATCGATTGACTGCGCATGCGTATGGACCATAATGCGCACGTGCAAGGCCAAACTGCAAAAACAGCGTCTTTTTTGATTACTAGGCATACTCAAGTTGATTGACAGGAAGCGGGCATTTTGGGGTGGTAACTGCCCGTTTTCTGAGAGTGTCAGGAAAAACGCAGGCGTTCCCAAGCGTTTTCAGGGCGGGTGTGTGTCGTCAGCTCCGGCCCCCATCAGATTCTATTGCACTGTAGGAGTAAGTCCTGGGCTACGCACAGACTGCACAGACTGGAAAAATCATTCGATGGTGAGTGAGTTGCGAACGGATTTGCAGCTGACCGGTGTATGCAAAGCTTTTTGCACGGCGTACGCAGACTTGCACGGAGCAGGTATTCACTCTGTCTGGGCGGTGACTATCTGATCGCAAACATTTGCAGAGGAGCGATCAGGTCTGAATTAGGCCCTTTGTCTAATGTGTACACACAATAGGGGTAATACAGAGTTGATCGCAGCAGCAAATTTGTTAGCAGTTGGTCAAAACCATGTGCACTGCAGGGGGGCAGATGTAACGTGCAGAGAGAGTTAAATTTGGGTGGGTTATTTTGTTTCTGTGCAGGGTAAATACTGGCTGATTTAATTTTACGCTGCAATTTAGAGTTCAGTTTGAACACACCCCACCCAAATCTAACTCTCTCTCTGTACATGTTATATCTGCCTCCCCTGCAGTGTACATGGTTTTGCCCAACTGCTATCAAATTTGCTGCTGCGATCAACTCTGAATTACCCCCAGTATCTTTAAAAATGAACTCTCCCACGTGTCCCTTACAACATTGGCGTCATCCATACATGCAGTAAATACATTAATTAAAGCTAAAAATTAACAATTTCACCACATGCTCTCCAAGAGCAATCAATTAGGTTAAAGATTTAGTACACCACTA
Source organism: Pseudophryne corroboree (assembly GCF_028390025.1). NCBI lineage: Eukaryota > Metazoa > Chordata > Amphibia > Anura > Myobatrachidae > Pseudophryne > Pseudophryne corroboree. The sequence goes on from NC_086453.1 coordinate 66,168,006, forward strand.
GAAAAATTAATTTTGAATTCATCATAGTTAAATTTAAATCATAAGTTAAAGCTAAAAATTAACAGTCAATTTCACCACCAGGGGTGTATCTACCTATTGGCCAGGATGGCACTCGCCAGGGGCGCCAGGCAAGGAGGGGGCGCCGTCCGGCTGTGCCATCCATGGCCAGGGGGTAGAACTAAGTGGTACTGTTATACTTGGTGACTGTCTGTTAGTGCCGGCAGCATGGAGGAGAGGGGGAGAGGACAATGAGCTACTAAAGTACATGCAGTCAGCGTACCCTGTCTGTAATGTGGGGGGGATACTATATAGTCTGTCTGTATGTGTGTCTGTGACTGAGTTTATGTATGTGTGTGACTATGTATATATGTATGTATGTATGTATGTATGTATGTATGTATGTACAGGGCCGGCTCTAGGCATGTTCGAATAGAGCGGCCGCGCAGGGCGCCACCCTTAATGGGCGCCGCCATATTCGAAGCTGGAGCCGGCCCTGTGTGTGCAGCGTTGTCCCGCCGTCCGTGTGTGCGGCGTGCGCTATGCGCGCTGCACGGCGCCGGAGTCTAACGTCAGACACCGGCGCCGCGCATAGCGCACACAAGTGGCCGCCCGCCCACCCGCACCCGGACCCGGACCCGGACCCTCACTCTCCCGCCCGCCAGCACTCCCGCCAGCACTCCTCCTCCCCCTCTCAGCGCCTCAGGTATTTGGTGGGGGGGGTCGAACATTTATGGATCGCACTGTGGGGGGCATTTCTGGCACTGTGGGGGACATTTCTGGCACACTGGGGGCATATCTGGCACACTGGGGGCATATCTGGCACACTGGGGGCATATCTGGCTCTGTGGGGGCATTTCTGGCACTGTAGGGGGCATTTCTGGCTCACTGGGGGCATTTCTGGCTCACTGGGGGCATATCTGGCACACTGGGGGCATATCTGGCACACTGGGGGCATATCTGGCTCTGTGGGGGCATTTATCTGGCCCTGTGGGGGCATTTATCTGGCACTGTGGGGGCATTTCTGGCACTGTGGGGGCATTTCTGGCAATGTGGGGGCATATCTGGAACACTGGGGGCATATCTGGAACACTGGGGGCATATCTGGCTCTGTGGGGGCATTTCTGGCACTGTGGGGGGCATATCTGGCTCACTGGGGGCATATCTGGCTCACTGGGGGCATATCTGGCACACTGGGGGCATATCTGGCTCTGTGGGGGCATTTATCTGGCACTGTGGGGGCATTTATCTGGCACTGTGGGGGCATTTCTGGCAATGTGGGGGCATATCTGGCACACTGGGGGCATATCTGGCACACTGGGGGGCATTTCTGGCACTGTGGGGGCATTTATCTGGCACTGTGGGGGCACTTATGCATCTGGCACTGGGGGCATTTATGCATCTGGCAATGTGTGGGCATTTATGTATCTGGCACTGGGGGCATTTATGTATCTGGCCCTGTGGGGGCATATCTGGCACTGTGGGAGCAATTTTATATATGGCACTGTGGGGACATATTTGGCACTGTGTGGGCATTTTTATATCTGGCACTGTGGGGGCACTTATGTATCTGGCACTGTGTGGGCACTTATGTATCTGGCACTGTGGGGGCATTTATGTATCTGGCACTGTGGGGGGCATATCTGCACTGTGGAGGCATTTATGTATCTGGCACTTTGGGGGCATTTATGTATCTGAACTGTGGGTGCATATCTGGCACTGTGTGGCCATTTATGTAGCTGGCACTGCTGGGGGGCATGTCACGTGTAGCTGGCACTGCTGGAGGGGGCATGTCGCGTGTAGCTGGCACTGCTGGGGAGCATGTCGCGTGTAGCTGGCACTGCTGGGGGGCATGTCGCGTGTAGCTGGCACTGCTGGGGGGCATGTCGCGTGTAGGTGGCACTGCTGGGGGGCATGTCACGTGTAGCTGGCACTGCTGGGGGGCATGTCACGTGTAGCTGGCACTGCTGGGGAGCATGTCATGTAGTGTTCCCGCTAGGCGTCTGTGGCTAGGCAATGTGTCTCAGTGCTCTCCCTGGTGCAATGCGTCTCAGTGCTGTGCCTGGCGCAAAGTGTATAGGAGGTTCTACCTGGTGCAGTGTGTATTAGCTGCACTACTGTGTGGTGTAATGCAAATTGCCACTATTATGTGGCCCGTACCTTCCCCACGAAGTAACTCCCCTTAATTTTTGCTGCGCGCCTTCGGCGCGCACTGTCCATTCTTTGACATATAGGTATGGGAACAACAAGCAGTATGTACATCATTTTGCCCTCCTAACTTAAAAATGTGCCCTCCCTGTGATCAGCACCATGCCCTAAAAAGTGAACACTATCATGTGTAGCTGGCACTGCTGGGGGGCATGTCATGTGTAGCTGGCACTGCTGCGGGGCATGTCATGTGTAGCTGGCTAGCTGGCTAGCTGGCACTGCTGCGGGGCATGTCATGTGTAACTGGCACTGCTGCGGGGCATGTCATGTGTAGCTGGCACTGCTGCGGGGCATGTCATGTGTAGCTGGCTAGCTGGCACTGCTGCGGGGCATGTCATGTGTAGCTGGCACTGCTGCGGGGCATGTCATGTGTAGCTGGCACTGCTGCGGGGCATGTCATGTGTAGCTGGCACTGCTGCGGGGCATGTCATGTGTAGCTGGCACTGCTGCGGGGCATGTCATGTGTAGCTGGCACTGCTGGGGGGCATGTCATGTCTATCTGGCACTGCACATTATGTGTATCTGGCACTATACTGGAGACATTGTGTGTAAGGAACACTACTGTGACTATGTGTAAGGCTGCTAATTGTGTGAAAATATGTTTATAGTTTGATGATATGAAGTTATGAGTCCACGCCCACTTTTCCAGAGGCCACACCCACTTTTCCGGGGGAGCGCGCGCCTTCGGCGCGCGCATGGGGGGTGGGCGCTTTTACATTTTCTCGCTCAGGGTGCTAGTAGGCCTGGAGCCGGCCCTGTGTATGTATGTATGTATGTATGTATGTATGTATGTATGTATGTATGTATGTTTGTGTGTGTATAAGCATTTACTGTATTTATGTGTGTATTAGTGTGTGACTATGTATGTGAATAAGTGTGTAACTATGTACAGTATGTATGTGACTGTATTTGTATATACTGCATGTGTGACTGTACTGTATATCATATGTATGTGTTTTGTGTGTGACTATGGGCGGGATGTACTAAGCGGAAAATGCGATAAACCCCCTGTTTACGGCATTTTCCTGATGTGCTATCCCCCGGCCGCCAGGTCAGCGCCGCGGCGGGGTTCACCAGCTTTAGCTGGAGATAGTCCATAGAAGCCTATGGGCTTCTCTCCGCGGCGCTGTGTGAGGGATCCGATCGGATCCCTCCCAGCATGCCTTGCGGCCACCCCTGTCACCCTACGCATGCGCAGAATGACTCCTGGGGCCGAATCCCGGAAGTCAGGCTGCCGCTGTGCATCGCGGAGGACAGCTCTTATCGGTAGAGCTGTCCTCCGCAATGCTGATCGCATATGTTAGTACATATGTGATCAGCATCGTGGCGCAGGGCGGCGATGTACATTAGTACATCCCGCCCTATGTATGTATGTAAGTGTATATGTGTGTGCCTATGGGCAGGATCAGATATACTAATGGCAAATGTGGTTTGACCGCATTCCCCATATAAAATTAGGAATATATTTATTAGCACTGATCCACATTTCCATTTTCTATTTGCATTCCCCATATGCTCTTTATAGACTGTGTTTTCTATAGGGGTATAACTGTGTGGTGTAATGTGAATAAGAGACACTACTGTGCAGTGTAATGGTGGTCATTTCGAGTTGTTCGCTCGTTGCTGATTTTCGCTATACTGCGATTAGTCGCTTACTGCACATGCGCAAGGTTCGCAGAGCGCATGCGCTTAGTTATTTTACACAAAAGTTAGGTATTTTACTCACGGCATAACAAAGCTTTTTCATCGCTCTGCTGATCGTAGTGTGATTGACAGGAAGTGGGTGTTTCTGGGCGGAAACTGGCCATTTTATGGGAGTGTGTGGGAAAAACGCAGGCGTTCGGGTTGCAAAACGCAGGAGTGGCTGGAAAAACGGGGGAGTGGTTGGGCAAACGCTGGGTGTGTTTGTGACGTCAAACCAGGAACGAAAAGGACTGAGCTGGTCGCAATGGCTGAGTAAGTCTGGAGCTACTCAGAAACTGCTAAGAAATTTCTATTCGCAATTCTGCTAATCTTTCGTTCGCAATTCTGCTAAGCTAAGATACACTCCCAGAGGGCGGCGGCTTAGCATGTGCAATGCTGCTAAAAGCAGCTAGCGAGCGAACAACTCGGAATGAGGGCCAATGTTAGTAATGGACACTACTGTGCGGTGTAATGTGATACTGTGTGGCATAATTTGAATTGGAAGTACTATTGTGTGGCCATGCCCCTTCCCCACAAGGTCACATTCCTTTTTTGACATGCCCCCCTTATTTCAAATATGTGTGTGTGTGTGTGTGGGGGGGGCAGCCCCTGACTTTGCCAGGGGCGCTCGGACCCCTAGATACACCCCTGTTCACCACATGCCCTCCAAAAGCATAAACTCCTTTAACAATGAATTGCATGAACCTAGCTAGCTAACTAGCTATCCTGCAAAATAATTAAAGCTAATTAACTTAATTTAAGGGTTGAACACTGGTTATACAGTGCCTCTGGAAAGTATTCACAGCGCTTCACTTTTCCACATTTTGTTACAGCCTTATTCCAACATGGAATAAATTAATTTTTCCCTCAAAAAATTCTACACACAATACTCCATAATGACAACGTGAAAAAAGTTTTTGAGATTTTTGCTAATTTATTAAAAATAAAAAAACTAAGAAATCACATGTAGATAAGTATTCACAACCTTAGCCATAAAGCTGAAAATTGAGCTCATGTGCATCCTGTTTCCACTGATCACCCTTGAGATGTTCCTACATCCTAATTTGAGTCCACCTGTGGTAAATTCAGTTGATTGGACATGATTTGGAAAGGCACACACCTGTCTATATAAGGTCCCACACTTGACAGAGCATGTCTGAGCACAAACCAAGCATGAAGTCAAAGGAATTGTCTGTAGACCTCCGAGACAGGTTTGTCTCAAGGCACAAATCTGGGTAAGGGTACAGAAAAATATCTGCTGCTTTGAAGGTCCCAATGAGCACAGTGGCCTCCAGCATCCGTAAATGGAAGAAGTTCTGAACCACCAGGACTCTTCCTAGAGCTGGCCGGCCGTCTTAACTGAGTGATCAGGGGAGAAGGGCCCTAGTCAGGAAGGTGACCAAGAACCCGATGGTCACTCTGTCAGAGCTACAGCATTCCTCTGTGGAGAGAGGAGAACTTTCCAGAAGGACAACCATCTCTGTAGCAATCCACCAATCAGGCCTGTATGGGAGAGTGGCCAGAAGGAAGCCACTCCTTAGTAAAAAGCACATGGCAGCCTGCCTGGAGTTTGCCAAAATGCACCTGAAGGACTCTCAGACCATGAGAAACAAAATTCTTTGAACTCTTTGGCGTGAATGCCAGGAGTCATGTTTGGAGGAAACCAGGCACCACTCATCACCAGGCCAATACCATCCCTATAGTGAAGCATGGTGGTGGCAGCATCATGCTGTGGGGATGTTTTTCAGTGACAGGAACTGGGAGACTAGTCAGGATAGAGGGATAGATGATTGCAGCAATGTACAGAGACAACCGTGATAAAAACCTGCTCCAGAGCACTCTTGACCTCAGACTGGGGCGACGGTTCATCTTTCAGCAGGACAATGACACTAAACACACAGCCAAGATATCAAAGGAGTGGCTTCAGGATAACTCTGTGAATGTCCTTGAGTGTCCCAGCCAGTGCCCAGAATTGAATCCGATTGAACATCTCTGGAGAGATCTGAAAATGGCTGTGCACCGACACTTCCCATCCAACCTGATGGAGCTTGTGAGGTGCTGCACGGAGGAATGGGCGAAACTGGCCAAAGATAGGTGTGCCAAGCTTGTGGCATCATATTCAAAAAGACTTGAGGCTGTAATTGCTGCCAAAGGTGCATCAACAAAGTATTGAGCAAAGGCTGTGAATACCAGTGATGTGCACCGGACATTTTTCGGGTTTTGTGTTTTGGTTTTGGATTCGGTTCCGCGGCCGTGTTTTGGATTCGGACGCGTTTTGGCAAAACCTCACCGAAAATTTTTTGTCGGATTCGGGTGTGTTTTGATTCGGGTGTTTTTTCAAAAAACCCTAAAAAACAGCTTAAATCATAGAATTTGGGGGTCATTTGATCCCATAGTATTATTAGCCTCAATTACCATAATTTCCACTCATTTCCAGTCTATTCTGAACACCTCACACCTCACAATATTATTTTTAGTCCTACAATTTGCACCGAGGTCGCTGGATGGCTAAGCTAAGCGACACAAGTTGCCGACACAAACACCTGGCCCATCTAGGAGTGGCACTGCAGTGTCAATCAAGACAGGATGGCACTTCAAAAAAATTGTCCCCAAACAGCACATGATGCAAAGAAAAAAAGAGGCGCACCAAGGTCGCTGTGTGACTAAGCTAAGCGACACAAGTGGCCGACACAAACACCTGGCCCATCTAGGAGTGGCACTGCAGTGTCAATCAAGACAGGATGGCACTTCAAAAAAATTGTCCCCAAACAGCACATGATGCAAAGAAAAAAAGAGGCGCACCAAGGTCGCTGTGTGACTAAGCTAAGCGACACAAGTGGTCGACACAAACACCTGGCCCATCTAGGAGTGGCACTGCAGTGTCAATCAAGACAGGATGGCACTTCAAAAAAATTGTCCCCAAACAGCATATGATGCAAAGAAAAAAAGAGGCGCACCAAGGTCGCTGTGTGACTAAGCTAAGCGACACAAGTGGCCGACACAAACACCTGGCCCATCTAGGAGTGGCACTGCAGTGTCAATCAAGACAGGATGGCACTTCAAAACAATTGTCCCCAAACAGCACATGATGCAAAGAAAAAAAGAGGCGCACCAAGGTTGCTGTGTGACTAAGCTAAGCGACACAAGTGGCCGACACAAACACCTGGCCCATCTAGGAGTGGCACTGCAGTGTCAATCAAGACAGGATGGCACTTCAAAAAAATTGTCCCCAAACAGCACATGCTGCAAAGAAAAAAAGAGGCGCACCAAGGTCGCTGTGTGACTAAGCTAAGCGACACAAGTGGCCAACACAAACACCTGGCCCATCTAGGAGTGGCACTGCAGTGTCAATCAAGACAGGATGGCACTTCAAAAAAATTGTCCCCAAACAGCACATGATGCAAAGAAAAAAAGAGGCGCACCAAGGTCGCTGTGTGACTAAGCTAAGCGACACAAGTGGCCGACACAAACACCTGGCCCATCTAGGAGTGGCACTGCAGTGTCAATCAAGACAGGATGGCACTTCAAAAAAATTGTCCCCAAACAGCACATGATGCAAAGAAAAAAAGAGGCGCACCAAGGTCGCTGTGTGACTAAGCTAAGCGACACAAGTGGCCGACACAAACACCTGGCCCATCTAGGAGTGGCACTGCAGTGTCAATCAAGACAGGATGGCACTTCAAAAAAATTGTCCCCAAACAGCACATGATGCAAAGAAAAAAAGAGGCGCACCACAGGTATAGAATGTAGATGGATAGTATACTTAATGAATGACGACACAGAGGTAGGTACAGCAGTGGCCTACCGTACTGCTATATATAGTATACTGGTGGTCACTGTGTCAGCAAACTGCAAAACTAAAATGCACCACAGGTATAGAATGTAGATGGATAGTATACTTAATGAATGACGACACAGAGGTAGGTACAGCAGTGGCCTACCGTACTGCTATATATAGTATACTGGTGGTCACTGTGTCAGCAAACTGCAAAACTAAAATGCACCACAGGTATAGAATGTAGATGGATAGTATACTTAATGACGACACAGAGGTAGGCACAGCAGTGGCCTTCCGTATCGTACTGCTATATATAGTATACTGGTGGTCACTGTGTCAGCAAACTGCAAAACTAAAATGCACCACAGGTATAGAATGTAGATGGATAGTATACTTAATGAATGACGACACAGAGGTAGGTACAGCAGTGGCCTACCGTACTGCTATATATAGTATACTGGTGGTCACTGTGTCAGCAAACTGCAAAACTAAAATGCACCACAGGTATAGAATGTAGATGGATAGTATACTTAATGAATGACGACACAGAGGTAGGTACAGCAGTGGCCTACCGTACTGCTATATATAGTATACTGGTGGTCACTGTGTCAGCAAACTGCAAAACTAAAATGCACCACAGGTATAGAATGTAGATGGATAGTATACTTAATGACGACACAGAGGTAGGCACAGCAGTGGCCTTCCGTATCGTACTGCTATATATAGTATACTGGTGGTCACTGTGTCAGCAAAACTCTGCACTGTACTCCTCCTATATAATATTAATTATACTGGTGGTCCCCAGTCCCCACAATAAAGCAGCACACTGAGCACAGATATGGAGTGTTTTTCAGGCAGACAACGTATACTGGTGGTCACTGTCAGCAAAACTCTGCACTGTACTCCTGCTATATAATACAGCTGCTCCCCAGTCCCCACAATTAAGCAGTGTGAGCACTCAGCACAGATATATTATGCAGCACACTGAGCACAGATATGGTATGGAGCGTTTTTTTCAGGCAGAGAACGGATAAAAACTGGTGGTCACTTATCAGCAAAACTCTGCACTGTACTCCTCCTAACAGCTGCTCCCCAGTCCTCCCCACAATTAAGCAATAAAGCAATCAAGTTCAACAATAAACGGAGAGGACGCCAGCCACGTCCTCTCCCTATCATCTCCAATGCACGAGTGAAAATGGCGGCAACGCGCGGCTGCTTATATAGAATCCGAATCTCGCGAGAATCCGACAGCGGGATGATGACGTTCGGGCGCGCTCGGGTTAGCCGAGCAAGGCGAGAAGGTTCGAACCTGCCTCGGACCCGTGTAAAAAGGTTGAAGTTCGGGGGGGTTCGGTTTCCGAGAAACCGAACCCGCTCATCTCTAGTGAATACTTACGTACATGTGATTTCATATTTTTTTTTATTTTTAATAAATTTGCAAAAATCTCAAAAAACGTTTTTACGTTGTCATTATGGGGTATTGTGGGTAGAATTTTGAGGGGAAAATGAATTTATTCCATTTTGGAACAAGGCTGTAATATAACAAAATGTGGAAAAAGTGAAGCGCTGTGAATATTTTCCGGATGCACTCTATTGGTTTGTTATACGAATGTGCTTATCTTGTGTTTCAGTTTTGCTCCAATGTATAAGTTTGTTATTATGTGTGTGTGGGAGGGGATCCGGTCTCTAGGTCGACAGTAACTACATCGACACTATCTAGGTCGAACACTATTGGTTGACAGTAACTAGGTTGACAGGGTTTCTAGGTCGACAGGGTTTATGGGTCGACAGGTCAAAAGGCCGACATGAGTTTTTCATGAGTTTTTTCTTTTTTTGAACCTTTTCATACTTAACGAACGATCCACGTGGTCTACAATTGGGAATGGTAACCTGTGCTGAGCGCAGCGGTAGCAGAGCGAGGCACCTTGGGGGTCATTCCGAGTTGTTCGCTCGCAAGCTGCTTTTAGCAGCTTTGCACACGCTAAGCCGCCGCCTACTGGGAGTGAATCTTAGCTGATCAAAATTGCGAACGAAAGATTCGCAATATTGCGAAAAGACATCTCTGTGCAGTTTCTGAGTAGCTCGAGACTTACTCTGCCAGTGCGATCAGCTCAGTGCTTGTCGTTCCTGGTTTGACGTCACAAACACACCCAGCGTTCACCCAGACACTCCCCCGTTTCTCCAGCCACTCCCGCGTTTTTCCCAGAAACGGTAGCGTTTTTTCGCACACACCCATAAAACGCCCAGTTTCCGCCCAGAAACACCCACTTCCTGTCAATCACATTACGATCACCAGAACGAAGAAAAAACCTCGTAATGCCGTGAGTAAAATACCTAACTGCATAGCAAATTTACTTGGCGCAGTCGCACTGCGGACATTGCGCATGCGCATTAGCGACTAATCGCTCCGTTGCGAGAAAAAAATAACGAAGCGAACAACTCGGAATGACCCCCCTTGCCCGAAGCATGACGAGAGAAGTGAGCCATGCGAGGGGACACGGTGCACTAATTGGGGTTCCCGGTCACTCTACGAAGAAAACAACACTTTAAAAAAAACAACTCATGTCGACCTTTTGACCTGTCGACCTAGACCATGTCGTCCTAGAGACCCTGTCGACCTAGAGACCTTGTCGACCTAGTTACTGTCAACCAATAGTGGTCGACCTAGTTACTATCTACCTTCCATACCACACCCGGGTGGGAGGCAGTGAGTGCATTACCAGCCAGAATCTATGAGGGGGCGCAATGAAGCAACACCCCTCCCCCCCAGGATATGGTCACTTTATAAAATTATATTCGCACCCACATGAGAATAACCTTTTTAGACACATCTTTGTAAAGACCACAGGTCATGCCTTGCACCTAAAGGAAGAATACATTTAATCTTCAGTAAGGATTGTTTCTGAAGCATGAGCAGTAGAGTCCCTACTCACTAGCAAAAGCCGGGGCTGGCTAAGCGGCAGCAGCCCAGCACAGACAGGACAGCTGAGCGACGGCTCAGCTGTCCAATAATGTATGAAGAAGCAGCCTGCTGCTCAGTCATTGGGTGGGCGCGCAGGCTGCAGGGAAGGATGAGGGATCTCTTCCCTAACAGCGATGTAGAGCGTGTGGCCGTGAGCTGCCTGGAGGCTATTGTATTGCCAGCAGACCCCCTAAAAAAGTAAGGCTGGCTGTATATGTATGTGTGTGTGTGTGTGTGTGTGTATATATATATATATATATATATATATATATATACACACACACACACACACACACACACACACACACACACACATTTGTATACATATAAATAGTATACATATATATGTGTGTATATATAATATATTTCTATAGTATATATTAGAGATGAGCGGGTTCGGTTCCTCGGAATCCGAACCCGCCCGAACTTCAGCTTTTTTTACACGGATCCGAGCGACTCGGATCTTCCCGCCTTGCTCGGTTAACCCGAGCGCGCCCGAACGTCATCATGACGCTGTCGGATTCTCGCGAGGCTCGGATTCTATCGCGAGACTCGGATTCTATATAAGGAGCCGCGCGTCGCCGCCATTTTCACACGTGCATTGAGATTGATAGGGAGAGGACGTGGCTGGCGTCCTCTCCATTTAGATTAGAAGAGAGAGAGTGAGATTGAGACAGAGACACTTGATTTACTGGAGCTTAGGAGTACTAGAGAGTGCAGAGTTTACTAGTGACTGACCACTGACCAGTGACCACCAGTGCAGTTTTATTTAATATAATCCGTTCTCTGCCTGAAAAAAACGATACACAGTGACTCAGTCACATACCATATCTGTGTGCTCACTGTGCTCAGCCCAGTGTGCTGCATCATCTATGTATAATATCTGACTGTGCTCACACAGCTTAATTGTGGGGGAGACTGGGGAGCAGTTATAGGTTATAGCAGGAGCCAGGAGTACATATTATTAAAATTAAACAGTGCACACTTTTGCTGCAGGAGTGCCACTGCCAGTGTGACTGACCAGTGACCTGACCACACTGACCACCAGTATAGTATACTATATTGTGATTGCCTGAAAAAGTTAAACACTCGTCGTGTGACTTGTGTGGTGTTTTTTTTTTTATTCTATAAAAAACTCATTCTGCTGACAGACAGTGTCCAGCAGGTCCGTCATTATATAATATATACCTGTCCGGCTGCAGTAGTGATATATATATATTTTTTATATCATTATTTATCATCCAGTCGCAGCAGACACAGTACGGTAGTTCATGGCTGTAGCTACCTCTGTGTCGGCACTCGGCAGTCCATCCATAATTGTATACCACCTACCCGTGGTTTTTTTTTCTTTCTTCTTTATACATACATACTACATCTCATTATCAACCAGTCTATATTAGCAGCAGACACAGTACAGTATGGTAGTCCACGGCTGTAGCTACCTCTGTGTCGGCACTCGGCAGTCCGTCCATAATTGTATACCACCTACCCGTGGTTTTTTTTTCTTTCTTCTTTATACATACATACTACATCTCATTATCAACCAGTCTATATTAGCAGCAGACACAGTACAGTACGGTAGTCCACGGCTGTAGCTACCTCTGTGTCGGCACTCGGCAGTCCATCCATAATTGTATACCACCTACCCGTGGTTTTTTTTTCTTTCTTCTTTATACATACTACATCTCATTATCATCCAGTCTATATTAGCAGCAGACACAGTACAGTACGGTAGTCCACGGCTGTAGCTACCTCTGTGTCGGCACTCGGCAGTCCATCCATAATTGTATACCACCTACCCGTGGTTTTTTTTTCTTTCTTCTTTATACATACTACATCTCATTATCATCCAGTCTATATTAGCAGCAGACACAGTACAGTACGGTAGTCCACGGCTGTAGCTACCTCTGTGTCGGCACTCGGCAGTCCATCCATAATTGTATACCACCTACCCGTGTTTTTTTTTTCTTTCTTCTTTATACATACATACTACATCTCATTATCATCCAGTCTATATTAGCAGCAGACACAGTACAGTACGGTAGTCCACGGCTGTAGCTACCTCTGTGTCGGCACTCGGCAGTCCGTCCATAATTGTATACCACCTACCCGTGGTTTTTTTTTCTTTCTTCTTTATACATACATACTACATCTCATTATCAACCAGTCTATATTAGCAGCAGACACAGTACAGTACGGTAGTCCATGGCTGTAGCTACCTCTGTGTCGGCACTCGGCAGTCCATCCATAATTGTATACCACCTACCCGTGGTTTTTTTTTCTTTCTTCTTTATACATACTACATCTCATTATCATCCAGTCTATATTAGCAGCAGACACAGTACAGTACGGTAGTCCACGGCTGTAGCTACCTCTGTGTCGGCACTCGGCAGTCCGTCCATAATTGTATACCACCTACCCGTGTTTTTTTTTTCTTTCTTCTTTATACATACTACATCTCATTATCATCCAGTCTATATTAGCAGCAGACACAGTACAGTACGGTAGTCCACGGCTGTAGCTACCTCTGTGTCGGCACTCGGCAGTCCATCCATAATTGTATACCACCTACCCGTGGTTTTTTTTTCTTTCTTCTTTATACATACTACATCTCATTATCATCCAGTCTATATTAGCAGCAGACACAGTACAGTACGGTAGTCCACGGCTGTAGCTACCTCTGTGTCGGCACTCGGCAGTCCGTCCATAATTGTATACCACCTACCCGTGGTTTTTTTTTCTTTCTTCTTTATACATACATACTACATCTCATTATCATCCAGTCTATATTAGCAGCAGACACAGTACAGTACGGTAGTCCACGGCTGTAGCTACCTCTGTGTCGGCACTCGGCAGTCCGTCCATAATTGTATACCACCTACCCGTGGTTTTTTTTTCTTTCTTCTTTATACATACATACTACATCTCATTATCATCCAGTCTATATTAGCAGCAGACACAGTACAGTACGGTAGTCCACGGCTGTAGCTACCTCTGTGTCGGCACTCGGCAGTCCGTCCATAATTGTATACCACCTACCCGTGGTTTTTTTTTCTTTCTTCTTTATACATACATACTACATCTCATTATCAACCAGTCTATATTAGCAGCAGACACAGTACAGTACGGTAGTCCACGGCTGTAGCTACCTCTGTGTCGGCACTCGGCAGTCCATCCATAATTGTATACCACCTACCCGTGGTTTTTTTTTCTTTCTTCTTTATACATACTACATCTCATTATCATCCAGTCTATATTAGCAGCAGACACAGTACAGTACGGTAGTCCACGGCTGTAGCTACCTCTGTGTCGGCACTCGGCAGTCCATCCATAATTGTATACTAGTATCCATCCATCTCCATTGTTTACCTGAGGTGCCTTTTAGTTGTGCCTATTAAAATATGGAGAACAAAAATGTTGAGGTTCCAAAATTAGGGAAAGATCAAGATCCACTTCCACCTCGTGCTGAAGCTGCTGCCACTAGTCATGGCCGAGACGATGAAATGCCAGCAACGTCGTCTGCCAAGGCCGATGCCCAATGTCATAGTACAGAGCATGTCAAATCCAAAACACCAAATATCAGTAAAAAAAGGACTCCAAAACCTAAAATAAAATTGTCGTCGGAGAAGCGTAAACTTGCCAATATGCCATTTACCACACGGAGTGGCAAGGAACGGCTGAGGCCCTGGCCTATGTTCATGGCTAGTGGTTCAGCTTCACATGAGGATGGAAGCACTCAGCCTCTCGCTAGAAAAATGAAAAGACTCAAGCTGGAAAAAGCACAGCAAAGAACTGTGCGTTCTTCGAAATCCCAAATCCACAAGGAGAGTCCAATTGTGTCGGTTGCGATGCCTGACCTTCCCAACACTGGACGTGAAGAGCATGCGCCTTCCACCATTTGCACGCCCCCTGCAAGTGCTGGAAGGAGCACCCGCAGTCCAGTTCCTGATAGTCAGATTGAAGATGTCAGTGTTGAAGTACACCAGGATGAGGAGGATATGGGTGTTGCTGGCGCTGGGGAGGAAATTGACCAGGAGGATTCTGATGGTGAGGTGGTTTGTTTAAGTCAGGCACCCGGGGAGACACCTGTTGTCCGTGGGAGGAATATGGCCGTTGACATGCCTGGTGAAAATACCAAAAAAATCAGCTCTTCGGTGTGGAAGTATTTCACCAGAAATGCGGACAACATTTGTCAAGCCGTGTGTTCCCTTTGTCAAGCTGTAATAAGTAGGGGTAAGGACGTTAACCACCTCGGAACATCCTCCCTTATACGTCACCTGCAGCGCATTCATAATAAGTCAGTGACAAGTTCAAAAACTTTGGCCGACAGCGGAAGCAGTCCACTGACCAGTAAATCCCTTCCTCTTGTAACCAAGCTCACGCAAACCACCCCACCAACTCCCTCAGTGTCAATTTCCTCCTTCCCCAGGAATGCCAATAGTCCTGCAGGCCATGTCACTGGCAATTCTGATGATTCCTCTCCTGCCTGGGATTCCTCCGATGCATCCTTGCGTGTAACGCCTACTGCTGCTGGCGCTGCTGTTGTTGCTGCTGGGAGTCGATGGTCATCCCAGAGGGGAAGTCGTAAGCCCACTTGTACTACTTCCAGTAAGCAATTGACTGTTCAACAGTCCTTTGCGAGGAAGATGAAATATCACAGCAGTCATCCTGCTGCAAAGCGGATAACTGAGGCCTTGACAACTATGTTGGTGTTAGACGTGCGTCCGGTATCCGCCGTTAGTTCACAGGGAACTAGACAATTTATTGAGGCAGTGTGCCCCCGTTACCAAATACCATCTAGGTTCCACTTCTCTAGGCAGGCGATACCGAGAATGTACACGGACGTCAGAAAAAGACTCACCAGTGTCCTAAAAAATGCAGTTGTACCCAATGTCCACTTAACCACGGACATGTGGACAAGTGGAGCAGGGCAGGGTCAGGACTATATGACTGTGACAGCCCACTGGGTAGATGTATGGACTCCCGCCGCAAGAACAGCAGCGGCGGCACCAGTAGCAGCATCTCGCAAACGCCAACTCTTTCCTAGGTAGGCTACGCTTTGTATCACCGGTTTCCAGAATACGCACACAGCTGAAAACCTCTTACGGCAACTGAGGAAGATCATCGCGGAATGGCTTACCCCAATTGGACTCTCCTGTGGATTTGTGGCATCGGACAACGCCAGCAATATTGTGTGTGCATTAAATATGGGCAAATTCCAGCACGTCCCTTGTTTTGCACATACCTTGAATTTGGTGGTGCAGAATTTTTTAAAAAACGACAGGGGCGTGCAAGAGATGCT
This sequence comes from Pseudophryne corroboree, assembly GCF_028390025.1. Taxonomy (NCBI): domain Eukaryota; kingdom Metazoa; phylum Chordata; class Amphibia; order Anura; family Myobatrachidae; genus Pseudophryne; species Pseudophryne corroboree. The sequence goes on from NC_086453.1 coordinate 66,183,936, forward strand.
GTCGGTGGCCAGAAGAATTGCGGGACACTTTCGGCGTACAGGCACCACGTACAGAAGACTGGAGCACCACCAAAAACTACTGAACCTGCCCTGCCATCATCTGAAGCAAGAAGTGGTAACGAGGTGGAATTCAACCCTCTATATGCTTCAGAGGTTGGAGGAGCAGCAAAAGGCCATTCAAGCCTATACAATTGAGCACGATATAGGAGGTGGAATGCACCTGTCTCAAGCGCAGTGGAGAATGATTTCAACGTTGTGCAAGGTTCTGATGCCCTTTGAACTTGCCACACGTGAAGTCAGTTCAGACACTGCCAGCCTGAGTCAGGTCATTCCCCTCATCAGGCTTTTGCAGAAGAAGCTGGAGACATTGAAGGAGGAGCTAACACGGAGCGATTCCGCTAGGCATGTGGGACTTGTGGATGGAGCCCTTAATTCGCTTAACAAGGATTCACGGGTGGTCAATCTGTTGAAATCAGAGCACTACATTTTGGCCACCATGCTCGATCCTAGATTTAAAGCCTACCTTGGATCTCTCTTTCCGGCAGACACAAGTCTGCTGGGGTTGAAAGACCTGCTGGTGAGAAAATTGTCAAGTCAAGCGGAACGCGACCTGTCAACATCTCCTCCTTCACATTCTCCCGCAACTGGGGGTGCGAGGAAAAGGCTCAGAATTCCGAGCCCACCCGCTGGCGGTGATGCAGGGCAGTCTGGAGCGACTGCTGATGCTGACATCTGGTCCGGACTGAAGGACCTGACAACGATTACGGACATGTCGTCTACTGTCACTGCATATGATTCTCTCACCATTGAAAGAATGGTGGAGGATTATATGAGTGACCGCATCCAAGTAGGCACGTCACACAGTCCGTACTTATACTGGCAGGAAAAAGAGGCAATTTGGAGGCCCTTGCACAAACTGGCTTTATTCTACCTAAGTTGCCCTCCCACAAGTGTGTACTCCGAAAGAGTGTTTAGTGCCGCCGCTCACCTTGTCAGCAATCGGCGTACGAGGTTACATCCAGAAAATGTGGAGAAGATGATGTTCATTAAAATGAATTATAATCAATTCCTCCGCGGAGACATTGACCAGCAGCAATTGCCTCCACAAAGTACACAGGGAGCTGAGATGGTGGATTCCAGTGGGGACGAATTGATAATCTGTGAGGAGGGGGATGTACACGGTGATATATCGGAGGATGATGATGAGGTGGACATCTTGCCTCTGTAGAGCCAGTTTGTGCAAGGAGAGATTAATTGCTTCTTTTTTGGGGGGGGTCCAAACCAACCCGTCATATCAGTCACAGTCGTGTGGCAGACCCTGTCACTGAAATGATGGGTTGGTTAAAGTGTGCATGTCCTGTTTTGTTTATACAACATAAGGGTGGGTGGGAGGGCCCAAGGACAATTCCATCTTGCACCTCTTTTTTCTTTTATTTTTCTTTGCGTCATGTGCTGTTTGGGGAGGGTTTTTTGGAAGGGCCATCCTGCGTGACACTGCAGTGCCACTCCTAGATGGGCCCGGTGTTTGTGTCGGCCACTAGGGTTGCTTATCTTACTCACACAGTCAGCTACCTCATTGCGCCTCTTTTTTTCTTTGCGTCATGTGCTGTTTGGGGAGGGTTTTTTGGAAGGGACATCCTGCGTGACACTGCAGTGCCACTCCTAGATGGGCCCGGTGTTTGTGTCGGCCACTAGGGTCGCTTATCGTACTCACACAGTCAGCTACCTCATTGCGCCTCTTTTTTTCTTTGCGTCATGTGCTGTTTGGGGAGGGTTTTTTGGAAGGGCCATCCTGCGTGACACTGCAGTGCCACTCCTAGATGGGCCCGGTGTTTGTGTCGGCCACTAGGGTCGCTTATCTTACTCACACAGTCAGCTACCTCATTGCGCCTCTTTTTTTCTTTGCGTCATGTGCTGTTTGGGGAGGGTTTTTTGGAAGGGACATCCTGCGTGACACTGCAGTGCCACTCCTAGATGGGCCCGGTGTTTGTGTCGGCCACTAGGGTCGCTTATCTTACTCACACAGTCAGCTACCTCATTGCGCCTCTTTTTTTCTTTGCGTCATGTGCTGTTTGGGGAGGGTTTTTTGGAAGGGCCATCCTGCGTGACACTGCAGTGCCACTCCTAGATGGGCCCGGTGTTTGTGTCGGCCACTAGGGTCGCTTATCTTACTCACACAGTCAGCTACCTCATTGCGCCTCTTTTTTTCTTTGCGTCATGTGCTGTTTGGGGAGGGTTTTTTGGAAGGGCCATCCTGCGTGACACTGCAGTGCCACTCCTAGATGGGCCCGGTGTTTGTGTCGGCCACTAGGGTCGCTTATCTTACTCACACAGTCAGCTACCTCATTGCGCCTCTTTTTTTCTTTGCGTCATGTGCTGTTTGGGGAGGGTTTTTTGGAAGGGACATCCTGCGTGACACTGCAGTGCCACTCCTAGATGGGCCCGGTGTTTGTGTCGGCCACTAGGGTCGCTTATCTTACTCACACAGTCAGCTACCTCATTGCGCCTCTTTTTTTCTTTGCGTCATGTGCTGTTTGGGGAGGGTTTTTTGGAAGGGACATCCTGCGTGACACTGCAGTGCCACTCCTAGATGGGCCCGGTGTTTGTGTCGGCCACTAGGGTCGCTTATCTTACTCACACAGCTACCTCATTGCGCCTCTTTTTTTCTTTGCGTCATGTGCTGTTTGGGGAGGGTTTTTTGGAAGGGCCATCCTGCGTGACACTGCAGTGCCACTCCTAGATGGGCCCGGTGTTTGTGTCGGCCACTAGGGTCGCTTATCTTACTCACACAGTCAGCTACCTCATTGCGCCTCTTTTTTTCTTTGCGTCATGTGCTGTTTGGGGAGGGTTTTTTGGAAGGGACATCCTGCGTGACACTGCAGTGCCACTCCTAGATGGGCCCGGTGTTTGTGTCAGCCACTAGGGTCGCTAATCTTACTCACACAGCTACCTCATTGCGCCTCTTTTTTTCTTTGCGTCATGTGCTGTTTGGGGAGGGTTTTTTGGAAGGGACATCCTGCGTGACCCTGCAGTGCCACTCCTAGATGGGCCCGGTGTTTGTGTCGGCCACTAGGGTCGCTTATCTTACTCACACAGTGACCTCGGTGCAAATTTTAGGACTAAAAATAATATTGTGAGGTGTGAGGTATTCAGAATAGACTGAAAATGAGTGGAAATTATGGTTTTTGAGGGTAATAATACTTTGGGATCAAAATGACCCCCAAATTCTATGATTTAAGCTGTTTTTTAGGGTTTTTTGAAAAAAACACCCGAATCCAAAACACACCCGAATCCGACAAAAAAAATTCGGTGAGGTTTTGCCAAAACGCGGTCGAACCCAAAACACGGCCGCGGAACCGAACCCAAAACCAAAACACAAAACCCGAAAAATTTCAGGCGCTCATCTCTAGTATATATACATATATATAATATATATATATATACTGTATGTATATATATGTATATATATATATATATATATATATATAGTCGAAGTAGAAATTTTGAAGTGGGGATATGCAAAAGTCAAGGACGTAATTATGCGCGCGCCTATAATATATCTAGAAAATCCCTGCGGCTGGGATGCGACAGGGCCCCCTCTCTTAAGTACCCCAGGCCCCCAAAGCTTTAAACCAGCTCTGCCTGGCGGTCAACATACTGCCCCCGGGACCCCGGTAGCAGAATGCCGGCGGTGGGGGTGAGTGCAACAAAGCCCATTGTGGGCTCACGCTCGTCACACAGTGGGCTCGGCTATGGGTGTTGCGGATACCCACATTGCTGCAATCCCCGCATGGGGGGGCCATGAATCCTGAGGGGGGGGGCACCACAATTTATTTTTCCTACGCCCTCCCCAACCACAAAACATTCTGGTGCCCCTAACTGGTGGCAAAAACGTTCTGTGCAGATGCAGAACGACCCATTGTGATATGGCTAGCAGTGCCTCCTTACCTGCAGCAAGACTGATATGCTGCGGCATTTGGGGGCTGCAACTGGACTCTTCTTCAAAACGAGGGCACGTCATCCCCGTGTTGTAGGAGAGCCAGACCTAGAGGGTCTCTGTCACAGGTAAGGCAGTTTATTTTCCATTCCAAGCATTCTAATGGTGCTTTCCCTGTCTATAAACCATCTGACATGTTTTATAGCGATTGCCGATGCTAGTTGTAAGCATGCACAAGCTCGTGAAAGGAAATATATGTATGTAAGAGATGAAAGGTTTATATACGGGTGTGGTTCATTAGGTCGACATGCATTAGGTCGACATACATTGGGTCGACCACTAATGGTCAACATGCATTTGGTCAACATGGTCATTAGGTTGACATGGAAAAATGTCGACATGAGGTTTTTTTTTTACTGTTTATGGTGTCGTTTTCTTCGTAAAGTGATGGGGAACCCCAATTAGTGCACTGTGCACTCGGCACAGGTTACTGTTCCCAATTGTAGTCCACGTGGATCATTAAATATGAAAGGACAAAAAATGTTTTGTTTTTTTTTAAACTAATGTCAACCTTTTTCCTTGTCGACCTAATGACCACATCGATCTAATGACCATGTTGACCTAATGACCATATTGACATAATGACCATGTTGACCTAATGCATGTCGACCATTATTGGTCGACCCAATGTATGTCGACCTAATGCATGTCACCTAACAGCCGCCATCCCTATATACAGTATATTGGACACCTAGCTCTGCTTCCCCCCCACATATATACATTACGTATTCTGAGCAGGCGGCAAGGTCTGACTTTATACCATTGCTCATGTCACTATGCTATGGCTGAGCAGTTTCTAGCTGTTTGAGTCAATGCAATACTGATCACTACCCCCTCTACCTCCACTTCTGCAAGACGCTGTTGTACCTCCCCCTTTGTCTGCTAAATGTTAGGTAAAGGTCATGCTGTAAAAGGTTATTGTAATAACGGTTTAGGAGAAATTAGTATATCCAGTACTATGGAGACAGAATACAAGACTTAATATAAGAATTCCATTTGCTCTTGTACCCCATGGGAGGCTGCAAAGGTAAATGATCAACACAAGACTGCAGCTGTATAAATTCCAGGATTAAACCACCAGGGGGCACACTGGAATGGAATCTTATTAACATCAGAGAGCATTCAACTGGTGTATTTCATCTATGGCAGAGATTAATTATTATTATTATTCAGAGTTAAGTATGTAACAGATTTGCTGTAGATAAAATTATAATAGTGACTGCTACCGGTGTTGCCTGAAAGTGAACCTGTCATAACTACTTTATTAATTAAGTCATACACGAAAACTCAATTATATCAGACTAGATGTATTAAATCTTCAGAGAGAGATAAAGTGGAGAGAGATAAAGTACCAACCAATTAACTTCTAACTGCCATGCTACAGGCCTTGTTTGGAAAATGACAGCTAGGAGCTGATTGATTAGTACTTCATCTCTCTCTCTCTACTTTATTTCTCTCCAATGGGCCTATTTATCAACAAGTGATAAAACTCGGTCATTTTACAGGCTGTGTTTGAAAAATGCCTTCTCACACATGCAGACAAACAGTGGTAGCTGCTCAATCATTCTGGAGATAATTATATATCAGGTGCTAGAAAAGGGGAGGGGTCTGTCTGCTGTGTTTGAAAAGAGGCGAGTTATGGTAGACTTACCATGCTTACCTCTCTTTCTGCAAGGTACACTGGGTTTCACAGGGAAAACATCGGGGTGTAGAGTGGGATCTTGATCCAGAGGCACCATCAGGCAAAGCTTTGACTGTCCCAGGATGCAATGGGGCCTCATCTATAACCCCGCCTCCAGGCACTGAGAACTCAGTTTTGTTAACCAGTCAAATGCAGGAGCAGGTAAAAGAGACTGCAGATGTTAGTCACATAGAACCACATTCTCACAACAGGAGAAGGGACCAGTGGCTAATGCCATACAAACCCAAAGAAGCTAGGTGCATCAGGATGGGTGCCCTGTGGAACCCAGTGTACCTCACAGAAAGAGAATTAACCATGGTAAGTCTACCATAACTCTCCTTTTCTGCAGCGGGGTACACTGTGTTCCATAGGGAAAACATCGGGGTTGTCCTAAAGCAGTTCCTCAAGGGAGGGTAAACACCCTAGCGGGCAAGAGAACCCGGCGTCCAAAGGAAGCATCCTGGGAGGCGGAAGTATCAAAGGCACAGGGGGTCATTCCGAGTTGTTCGCTCGTTATTTTTTTCTCGCAACGGAGCGATTAGTCGCTAATGCGCATGCGCCAAGTAAATTTGCTATGCAGTTAGGTATTTTACTCACGGCATTACGAGGTTTTTTCTTCGTTCTGGTGATCGTAATGTGATTGACAGGAAGTGGGTGTTTCTGGGCGGAAACTGGGCGTTTTATGGGTGTGTGCGAAAAAACGCTACCGTTTCTGGGAAAAACGCGGGAGTGGCTGGAGAAACGGAGGAGTGTCTGGGCGAACGCTGGGTGTGTTTGTGACGTCAAACCAGGAACGACAAGCACTGAACTGATCGCAGATGCCGAGTAAGTGTGGAGCTACTCAGAAACTGCTAAGAACTGTCTATTCGCAATTTTGCTAATCTTTCGTTCGTAATTTTGATAAGCTAAGATTCACTCCCAGTAGGCGGCGGCTTAGCATGTGCAAAGCTGCTAAAAGCAGCTTGCGAGCGAACAACTCGGAATGACCCCCATAGACCCTAATGAATGTGTTCACTGAGGACCACGTAGCCGCCTTGCACAATTGTTCTGGGGACGCGCCACGGCGGGCCGCCCAAGAAGGTCCAACAGACCGAGTAGAATGGGCTTTAACTGCAGCAGGAGCTGCGAGTCCAACCTGCGCATAGGCTTGTGCAATCACCATTCTAATCCACCTGGCCAAGGTTTGCTTATTCGCAGGCCAGCCACGTTTGTGAAAACCAAACAATACAAAAAGGGCATCTGACCTCCTTATGTAGGCAGTTTTCTCCACATAGACATGGAGAGCCCTAACCACATCCAAAAAATGTTCTTTGGGAGACAAATCTGAAGAGACAAAGGCCCGAACCACAATCTATTGGTTAAGGTGAAAAGATGACACCACCTTAGGCAAATAGCCGGGGCAAGTTCGTAGAACCGCCCGGTCCCAGTGGAATATGAGAAAGGGTGGACGACAGGACAAAGCACAAAGTCCGACACCCGTCTTGCAGAGGCAGTGGCCAGCAAGAACAGGACCTTGGCTGTGAGCCATTTAAGGTCCATCGAATCAAGAGGTTCAAATGGAGACTCTTGCATGGCATTCAGCACAACAGACAAATTTCATGGAGCCACAGGAGGAACATAGGGAGGCTGAATCCGAATAACGCCCTGAATTAACGTCTGAACATCATGTATAGAGGCAATTTTTCCCTGAAACCAAGCCGACAAGGCAGATTGTCCAGTCCTCTTTGCAGAAAAGCCAGTAGTCTAGAAGGTCTGAAAAATATGGACATCGTAATTATTCTCAGCACACCAGGTGAAGTAAGAATTCCAAACCCTGTAATAAATCCGTGCAGAGGCCGATTTGCGGGCTTTCAACATAATTTGAACAACCGCCTCTGAAAATCCTTTGGCTCCCAGGAGTGATGCTTCAAGAGCCACGCCATCATAGCCAGTCTGGCCAGGAATGGGTAGAGACAAGGGCCCTGTACGAGGAGGTTTGGTTGTTAAGGAAGTCATTGAGGAAGTCGATAGGCCCTGCAGGTCTGAGAACCAATGCCTTCTGGGCCACGCTGAAGTGACTAGAAGCAGTAGTCCTCCTTCCTGTTTGAACTTCTGTTGAACCCTGGGCAGGAGTGACACTGGAGGGAACATGTAAGGCAGCCGAAAGCTCCATGGTACTGCCAGTGCGTCCATGAACGCTGCTTGAGGATCCCTGGTCCGAGATCCGAAGACCAAAACCTTGTGATTGTGTTGAGATGCCATGAGATCCACGTCCGATAGACCCCACCTGTCCACTAGGAGTTGAAAGTCTTCTGGATGAAGACTCCAATCTCCAGCGTGTATGTCCTGACGACTGAGGTAGTCTGCTTCCCAGTCCAGGATACCCGGGATGAACACTGCCAATATACTTGCCAGATGGTGTTCTGCCCAACAAAGGATTTTTGACACTTCCTTCATAGCCATGTGGCTTCGAGTGCCGCCTTGATGGTTTATGTATGCCACTGTTGTGGCGTTGTCTGACTATACTTGAACCGGTCTGTTCCGTACCAAAGGCAGGGCAAGTGATAATGCATTGAATACCGCCCTCAGCTCTAGGGTGTTAATTGGAAGGAGTGATTCTTCCTTGGTCCACCGACCCTGAAACGAGTGTTGCTCCAACACCCTCCCCATCCCCTCAGACTGGCATCCGTCGTCAGGAGGACTCAGTCGGGTATCCAGAAGGGACAGCCCCTGCTCAATTGCTGGTCCTGGAGCCACCAGGTCAGCGACAAACAAACCTCCAGAGTCAACAAGATCATTTGGGATCTGATCTGATGAGGCAGGCCATCCCACTTGGTAAGACTTAATCGTTGGAGTGTTAATTAATCGAATGTCAACATCATCAGGCCAAGTACTTGCATCGCAAAGTGAATCGACACTCTGGAGTGACGGATGTAGTGTCTTATCCTGTCCTGGATTTTCAGGACCTTGTCTGGAGACAGGAACAGTCTCTGACTGTTAGTGTCCAGAAGCGCCCCTAGGTGCACCATGCTCTGAGCTGGGACCAGTGAGGACTTCTTCCAATTAATCAGCCATCCGTGGGCTTGTAAGCAACTCACTGTCAATTGTAGATGACTGAGGAGGACATTGTGGGAACTTGCGAGAATCAGCAGGTCGTCCAAATATGGTAGGATTCTGACTCCCTGGCGATGGAGGTGTGCCGTCATCATGGCCATAACCTTGGTGAAGATCCGAGGAGTCGTGGCCAGTCCGAACGGCAGAGCCTGGAATTGGTAGTGACTGTCACCAATAGCAAACAGCAGGAACGGCTGATGCGATATGGCAATAGGAATATGCAGATAAGCGTCCTGTACATCCAACACAATACAGCTCAATGTTTCCATACGAAACTTGGCTACCCTCACAAATTTGTTCAGTGACTTGAGGTTGAGTATAGGCCTAAAAGACCCATTGGGTTACTGCACTAGAAACAGGGTCAAATAACAGCCTCTGCCACGCTGGGACTGAGGTACCGGAACAACCACTCCTGTACTCAGGAGGGAACCTACTACCGTTTGTAGAGCCTACGCCTTCAACAGATCCGAAGGGAGTACCGTAGTGCAGAACTGGTGAGGGGGACGTCTCTTGAAGGAGACAGTGTACCCATGAGAGATAACTTCCAGTATCCAAGCATCTGAAGTGGTCTTTAACCAGACCTGGGCGAACTGTAGAAGTCAGCCTCCCACCCTGGGGTCCCCCAAGGGGAGGCCCGCCTCGTCATCCAGCAGGTTTGTTTTGTTTTGAAGCAGGCTGAAGGCTGCTCAGGACTGTTTCATCTTGGGTTTGGTGGTCTTGGGAGCACAAGATTGTCTGGGGTAAGTCTGACCCTTGGCTTTCCCTTGAGGTCACAAGGAACAAAAAGTGGTAGTCTTCGCCTTCTGTGTAGAAGGATTAGTAGGAGGAAGAAAAGCAGTCTTAGCAGCTGCTAATTCAGACACAATTTTATTCAGGTCTTCTCCAAATAAAATGTCCCTGGTGAAGGGGAGTACCTCCAAGGTCTTCTTTGAGTCCAGATCCACTATCCATGACCTTAACCACAGTATGCGGCGAGCCAGGACAAACGTGGATGACGCTTGGGCTGCCAGCACCAGGACAGACGTGGATGAAGCTTTGGCTGCCAGCACCTCAGAGGAAGCCTCCTGAATGTAATAAGTGGTGCATATGTGAGGCAGGTATTGTCTGGCATTGTCAGAAATATCCTCGGGCAGCTCATCCTCTAACGCCTGAACCCACGCCTCAATACCTTTTGCGGCCCAAGAGGCAGCTATCATGGGTCTATGAATGGCCCCTGTGAGGTATTATATAGATTTCAGGCATCCCTCCACACACTTATCTGTCGGTTCCTTCAGGGAGGTGACAGGCAGAGTACACGACACCACGAGACGGGTGACTTGAGAATCCACCGGCAGCGGATTCTTCCATTTACTACATAACTCTGCAGAGAGAGGATATCGAGCCGAAGCCCGTTTAGGCAGCGGGAGTTTCTTACCTGGGGTAGACCAGGGTTCCCGCCTGATGTCCACAAGATGATCAGAATGGGGTAATACAGTTTTAACCACTTTCTGTTGTTTAAACATATCAGTTTTCTTGGCCACTGTAGTGGAATCCTCATACTCAGTGATTTGTAGGATCTGCTTAATAGCAGCCACCAGGGCAGAGACATCAACCTGTGAGAAAGAATCCTCATCAGTAACACAGGATTCAGAGTCTGACAGGATCGTATGCTCCCCCTCCTCATCAGATGAAACATCAGAGAGGTTAGTGGATTGTGAGGAGGAAGCAGCCTGCTTAGAGAACCCAGGGACACGGTAGTGACCTGGAGTAGATTTCTGTCTAACCAAAGACTGATTTAACTGTTGCAGCTGGGTAGACAAATTTTCTGCCTAAGGCGGATTTACTATAGGGACAACTTGTAGTGGCAGTGGCACCGGAGGTCCCATAGAGGGGGCTAAACAGTCCACCAGAGTCCCCGGGAGGGTAGTGAACATAGCCCATGCTAGCTCCATTATAGTTACAGGAGCTGCAGGCTGACTGGGGGGTGTATGACATTTAGAACACAGACCATCACACAATACTTCCCCCTCAGGTAAATCTCTGGAGCATACCTTGCAACTTACAGGAGCCTCCAGAGTTTTACTGCCCTTATTGTTAGACATTGTAATAAAGCAACAATCAGGCTATTAGTACGATTAAGCCAGACAGAGTACACAGCCTGCAGACAAAGTACACAACCAGCATCAGAGATCATCAACTTGTAAACTACATCCCGTTGTACTTATCCCTATAAAATATCCGTATAGGGATAAGTACTGTGTACACTATATTAGAGAACCCCGACGCACCTAGTCCTTTAGGGTACAGAATATAGTGATAGCTACCTTAGATGGGATACACATGAGAGTGAAACCATACAGCAGATACAGGCACACACAGTCACAGGCAATGCAGGGATTATTATAAGCACAATAAAACTGCACTGGACTAGTATACATATATATATATATATATATATATATAAACACAGCGCGGTCCTAGACCGGAGGTATTTATCAGAATACTCGTATTCTGTAATAGGTTCACTCTTTCTTAACTAATGCTGTCTGTAAAAAGACATGGAATACTCAAGTGTCTGTAAAGTCTCAGCGCTGTGTACAGGTGGCTTTACAGGGGAGACCTTGACCTGCAATCCCAGAGACCAGCAGCAGCTATGCTTAGAAGATGGCGCCCAGTGTCTCTGTCAGGAACTGAGGGAGAGTGTGAGGCAGCTTCAGGGCGGGAAATCTGCGAGGAGATGGCACCCTGGGCTGGGGTAGGGGCTACAGGTCAAGCACCGGCTTCCCTATGCTGGACCTCACCGCCGGTACTATGGAGCCTTACCAGTAGGGGCGCTAGTACACCCGACCTGTACTCCTATGCCCTGGCGGATATAGTGGGGTCCCTGGTAGGTGACAGTGTCCACGGCAGCGTCGCAGTCCATCTCCCTAGACTGCGATCGACCAGGAACGCGATTTAGTGGTGGGTCCCGCCTGGGGGACCCTCTTACCTCCACCCTTCGTAGCAGACACGCGAACCAGGAGAGTGTCTGCGACCATGTGCCTAAGTTGGAGCGTCTCCGCCGCAAGTACCCGGGAACTGAGCCGCGGGAGTATGCAATGCCACTTGGGAGGTGACGGAGACGCAGCACTGAATGTCACCCTAACATAACAGTGCTGCGGCCCTTGAAGTCTTCTTAGCTTTTTCAGGGCTGCCCGGTGCAGCCTACCTGTTAGGTGACCTTCTGCCTGCAGGAACCTCTCAAAACTAAATTGAGCTCTCAGTGCCTGGAGGCGGGGTTATTGAGGAGGCCCCAAATGCATCCTGGAACAGTCAAAGCTTTTCCTGATGGTGCCTCTGGATCAAGATCCCGCTCTACACCCCGATGTTTTCCCTGTGGGACACAATGTAGCCCGCTGCAGAAATGAAAGCTATGAACTGATTTGTTTGTGCTTAATCTCTCTCCACGCATGCAATGCACATAGTTGAGCAATTATTTGCAACTGCGCATATTCCAACTTTCTGAAAACCCCTCAACCTAAGTGTACGCACAAAGGGGCTGTTGCGATCGGGGCAGACGGTATCAGAAATGGCACAGCAAAGTGATGGGAGTACCTGGGCAATGACTGGGAGATAGCTAGAAGAGGATGTAAAAACCAATCAGCTTCTTTCATTTTGCACGCTGTGCTAGAGCAATTTTTTTTTTTTTTACCAATGTAACACTTTCTAACACTCTAAAGGTGGGTACACACTGGCCGATATATCGTCCATTCCCTTGAACGGACGATATATCACAGGTCCGTTGGCCAGTGTGTACGGCCGATATGTCTGTGAACTTCGTCATTCACAGACGTATCGTGTCGGCCCCGCAGCACAGCTGACGGGCAATATATCTACCGATATATTGACGCGTCGCTGTGTTTGTACGGGCGGTCGGCCGACCGCCCGTACACATGCTGCGGCAGCCGGCGGTGATTGACAGCTGAACTTGGCAGGCGTTTGTACACGCCCACCCAGTTCATGACGTCAGTCCCCGACGGATCGGGCAGTGTGCATGCTCAACACACTGCCCGATCCATCCATAGATATATCTATCAGTGTGTACCCACCTTAAGTATTACCTCTCACCCAGAGCTGTAACTAGACTTTTTGGTGCCCTAAGCCAGAAAGAGAATTGGCTCGTTGTTATTCAGTTATTTATTAAATAAGTTTATTAAATAACACATCTCAATATACTTCCATAACGAGGATTCAACCCCATAACCTGCTGCATTCCAATCAAACGCCCTACTCATTGAGCTATCTGCAATTGAGCAGATCTATGTGGTGTGCAGCCACACAGCCAATTATTTACAGTCACACACTACATACAGTAGATCTGCTCAACTGCAATGCTGATGGATTTTTCACAAAGTACAAGGTGAGCTTCAAAGAAATAGAATTCTCTAACTTTCCATGCTAGGGCAGATAGTTCGATGAATAGAATGTCTGACTGCAATGCCACAGGCAATGGGTTTGAATCTCGGGTATGTCAGAATTTTGTTTGTGAATGCTGTATAGGTATTAGTGATGGAAGGGGTGGGGGAAGGAGACAGGGCAGTCAGGAGATGCTGGGCTTCCAAAAGGGAGGAAGCTACAAGTGAAAGCAATTAAAACTGATAATTGATAAATGTGCCGCCAACAGCGCCCCCTACCCTGCAGTGCTATGTGTGGGGACACACCCTGCACCACCCTAGTTAAGGCCCGGCTCTCACCTATGTGAGTCCAAGTCCCGCCCCCATAGAGTTGGCAAGTATGTCTGTAAAGGTGGGTATATACTTGACCAACATGTCGGCATCCCCGCCATCACACCGAACGAGCCGACGGTCAAGGTAAGTCTATACTTAATGATTGGTCGCTCACTGTGTTGGCAGGATCCCCAGCCCAACTGTGACATCAGACCCCTGCAGCAAATGTATAGGTGGTTCGCGGTTCAAGCTGGACATATCGGCCAGTGTGTACCCAGCATAAGATCTTCAGGTTGTATTGTGACCCTCATGAGAGTTTATTTATTTATTTATTTATTAACAGTTTCTTATATAGCGCAGCAAATTCCGTTGTGCTTTACAATTTGAAATAAGAATAACAAACTGGGTGATAACAGTCATAGAGGTAGGAAGGCCCTGCTCGCAAGCTTAAAATCTATAGGGAAATAGCACCTTTCATTGTGTACATATGCCTATCTATTGCATAGAATGAGAAGACATGTGAGGATATGTGTGGACTGTACAGAGTGGATGCAATTTGTTAGGAAGGTTTATGAAAGTTATGTGGGCGGTTCTGGAATTTGATATGCTTGCCTAAAGAGGTGAGTTTTCAGGGAACGCTTGAAGGTTTGGAGACTAGAGGAGAGTCTTATTGTGCGTGGTAGATCATTCCACAGAGTGGGTGCAGCCCGATGAAAGTCCTGCAGTCGTGAGTGGGAGCGAGTAATGAGTGTGGATGAGAGACGCAGGTCTTGTGAAGAGCGGAGAGGTTGTGTTGGGAGATATTTTGTGATAAGCGAAGTGATGTACGTTGGTGTAGTTTGGTTAATGGCCTTGTGTGTGAGTAAAAGTATTTTATATTGAATGCGGTAGAGTACAGGTAACCAATGGAGGGACTGACAGAGTGGATCTGCAGACGATGAACGTCTAGCGAGGAAGATAAGCCTCGCCGCTGCATTCAGAATGGATTGTAGTGGTGAGAGTCTCGTTTTGGGAAGACCAGTTAGGAGACTATTGCAATAATCAATGTGGGAGATAATGAGAGCGTGGATTAGAGTTTTAGCAGTGTCTTGTGTAAGGTATGGTCATATTTTGGATATGTTTTTTTAGATGCATGTAACATGATCTTGAGACAGATTGAATGTGGGGAACAAAGGACAGATCAGAGTCAAGGATGACACCTAGGCAGCGAGCTTGTGGAGTAGGGTAGATAGTCGAGTTTTCAACAGTGATAGAGATATCAGGTTGGTACTTAGTATTGGCCGGTGGAAATATAATTAACTCTGTCTTTGAAATATTCAGTTTGAGGTGGCGAGATGTCATCCAGGATGAAATGGCAGAAAGGCATTCAGTGACACGGTCCAGTACAGATAGGGACAAGTCAGGGGAGGATAGGTAGATCTGAGTATCATCTGCGTACAGATGATACTGAAAACCAAAAGAGCTGATTAGTTTAACAAGAGATGAGGTATAGATAGAGAGAAGCAGAGGACCCAAGACTGAGCCTTGCGGTACTCCAACTGAAAGAGGTAGCGAAGAGGAGGTAGATTCAGAGAAGCGAACACTGAAGGAGCGAATAGATAAGTACGATAGGAACCAAGAAAGGGCTGTGTCTTTAAGACCTAGGGATTGTAGTGTCTGTATGAAAAGAGAGTGGTCTACAGTGTCAAATGCAGCAGATAGATCTAGAAGAATAAGTAGTGAGTAGTGGCCTTTAGACTTCATAGTGACCAAATCATTAACCACTTTAGTCAGTGCTGTCTCTGTGGAATATTGGGAACGGAAGCCTGACTGAAGTGGGTCCAACAAAGTGTATGAGTTAAGAAAGTGTGTGAGTCGAGTGTAGGCAAGTCTCTCAAGTAGCTTAGAGAGACAAGGGAGCTGAGAGATATGGCGGTAGTTTGAGAGAGCATTAGGGTCAGAATTTTGTTTTTTTAAAATGGGAGTAATCACTACATGCTTGCAGAGTGAAGGAAAAATACCAGTAGAGAGAGAGAGATTACAGATGTTAGTTAAGGTAGGGATGAGCACCAGAGACAGAGCTTTACTTATTTGTGAGGGTAAAGGATCAAGAGGAAAGGTAGTAGAGAAGCAGGATGAGAAGAGTGATGATACTTAATCTTCATTTGTGGGATCAAATGAAGAAAGAGTGCCAGAGGGTTCAGGTAAAGAACGGAGCAGGTCACTGGCTGCCGAAGAGCATACCATTTCATCTCGGATCTTATCAATCTTCTCCTTGAAGTAGGAAGCAAGATCCTGTGCCTTGATAGTGGCAGGTGGGGTAGGTGCGGGAGGATTCAGAAGTGATTTAAATGTAAAGAGTCATTTGGGGTTAGAGGCTTGAGCAGAGATAAGAGTTTGGAAATATGTTTGTTTGGCAGTGTCCAGGGCATTTTTATAAGAATGGTAGACAGTCTTATATGTGAGGAAGTCACTTGAAATACGAGATTTACGCCACTGACGTTCAAGTTTTCGTGTGAGTTTTTGTAGTTGTCTTGTTAATTGGGAGTGCCATGGTTGACATCTAGGCCTACATGGAGTGTGATGGGTAGCTGGAGCCACTTCATCAAGGGCTAGTTCTAGAGTCTCATTAAGGTGTGATACAGCCATCTCGGGAGAGGTGAATGCAGAAATAGGTGAAAGCAGTTGTTGGAGTGAAGTAAAAAGTTCTTGAAGATTAATTGTGTTAATATTTCTGCGGGTTTGAGGAAGATTGGAGGACTTCAGCAACACAGGGTTTGAATTAACAGAGGAGAGCATGCAGGTGATAAGGTTGTGATCTGAGAGTGGGAAAGGAGTGTTAGTGAGTTCAGAGATGGAGCATAGTCTGGTGAATACTAGATCAAGGCAGTGGCCCGCCTGATGAGTAGAGGAGTCAGTCCATTGGGAGAGGCCAAGAGAGGAGGTTAGAGAGAGTAGTTTGGAGGCGTGCGCAGCAGATTTTGGACAATCAATAGCAATATTGAAATCACCCATGATAATGGTGGAGCTGTCAGAGGATAGGAAGTGAGAGAGCCAGGCAGAAAAATCTTCCAAAAATTGTTTTGGATGCCCAGGTGGGCGGTAGATAGCTGCAACACGCAGAGAGAAAGGAGAGTAAACCCTAATGGAATGTACTTCAAATGATGTAAATGTGAGTGATGGAACCTGTGGTAGAACAGTGTATGCAAAAGATTGGGAAAGTAAAAGTCCAACTCCTCCTCCTTTATGGTTATCGGGTCTGGAGGTGTGTGTAACGTGGAGACCACCATGTGCCAGTGCTGCAGGGGAGGCTGTGTCAGATTGTGTGAGCCAGGTTTGTGTTATAGCCAGTAGATTGATGTTGTTGGATATGAAGAGGTCATGGATGGATGTTAATTTGTTACAAACAGAGCGTGCATTCCATGAGGCACATTTTAGTGATGTGGAGGGTGATGGACATGTGATGTTTATGAGAGTTGCTGTCATACTTGCCTACTTTTGAAAAAGCATTTCAGGAAGATTGTGAAAGTAACACCTATCAGTGCGGACGTGTACCGCTACATCTGAGAGGCGTGTCATGAAAATTACTTACATCCAAATGTAAATGAGCCCCAAAGTTAGTAAGATCTACTTGTTGAAGAAAAGACACTGATATTTTGCAGGATTTTTTTGTGTATTGTGTTTTACAAGAGGTTCCATATACTGTAAGTGGCCACAAGAAACCTTTAAAATGCATGTAGCCATAGGGATCATTGGGGGTCATTCCGAGTTGTTAGCCGATTTTCGCAACGGAGCGATTAAGGCAAAAATGCGCATGCGGTTAGTATTTTAGCACAAAACTTAGTAGATTTACTCACGTCCTAATGAAGAATTTTCATCGTTGAAGTGTTCGGAGTGTGATTGACAGGAAGTGGGTGTTTCTGGGCGGAAACTGGCCGTTTTCTGGGAGTGTGCGGAAAAACGCAGGCGTGCCAGGATAAAACGCAGGAGTGTCTGGAGAAAAGGGGGAGTGGCTGGCCGAACGCAGGGCGTGTTTGTGACGTCAAACCAGGAACGAAACGGCCTGAGCTGATCGCAATCTGTGAGTAGGTCTGGAGCTACTCAGAAACTGCTAAAAAAAAATTATTCGCAATTCTGTGAATCTTTCGTTCGCTATTCTGCTAAGCTAAGATACACTCCCAGAGGGCGGCGGCCTAGCGTGTGCAATGCTGCTAAAATCTGCTAGCGAGCGAACAACTCGGAATGACCCCCCTTGTGCCTTATAACCAATACAGGGAAATAGCACTGATGATCCCATTTGAATGTATGTATCTCTGATTTCTCTTTTTTTTCAGGGAGGTTAAGGGACTATTCAGGGAGTCAGGGAGATTACTACTATTTCAGGGAGTCTCCTGGAGAATGAGGGAGGGTAGGTAACTATGTGCTGTACTCCATAGCTACAGAGGGTCTTACAGTGATCCATGGTTTAGTGATGATTTTATGTTTCAGAGTTAGATCAGATAATTTTACTGCTCTGGAATCTTCTGCTCCTGTTCTTCCCTGAAACTATAGGTCAGAGAGTGGTCCCATCTGATGTCTTATTCATTATGGGGCATATTTATCACAATTCACATCTCAGATGTGGTTGTGATGCGATCATTTTGATGATACCCGGATGATGGATCGGCATAAACTAGATCACAGGTTCTCAAACTCGGTCCTCAGGACCCCACACAGTGCATGTCTTCCAGGTCTCCTCACAAAATCACAAGTGAAATAATTAGCTCACCTGTGGACCTTTTAAAATGTGTCAGTTAGAGATGAGCGGGTTCGGTTCCTCGGAATCCGAACCCGCCCGAACTTCAGCTTTTTTTACACGGATCCGAGCGACTCGGATCTTCCCGCCTTGCTCGGTTAACCCGAGCGCGCCCGAACGTCATCATGACGCTGTCGGATTCTCGCGAGGCTCGGATTCTATCGCGAGACTCGGATTCTATATAAGGAGCCGCGCGTCGCCGCCATTTTCACACGTGCATTGAGATTGATAGGGAGAGGACGTGGCTGGCGTCCTCTCCATTTAGATTAGAAGAGAGAGAGTGAGATTGAGACAGAGACACTTGATTTACTGGAGCTTAGGAGTACTAGAGAGTGCAGAGTTTACTAGTGACTGACCACTGACCAGTGACCACCAGTGCAGTTTTATTTAATATAATCCGTTCTCTGCCTGAAAAAAACGATACACAGTGACTCAGTCACATACCATATATGTGTGCTCACTGTGCTCAGCCCAGTGTGCTGCATCATCTATGTATAATATCTGACTGTGCTCACACAGCTTAATTGTGGGGGAGACTGGGGAGCAGTTATAGGTTATAGCAGGAGCCAGGAGTACATATTATTAAAATTAAACAGTGCACACTTTTGCTGCAGGAGTGCCACTGCCAGTGTGACTGACCAGTGACCTGACCACACTGACCACCAGTATAGTATACTATATTGTGATTGCCTGAAAAAGTTAAACACTCGTCGTGTGACTTGTGTGGTGTTTTTTTTTTATTCTATAAAAAACTCATTCTGCTGACAGACAGTGTCCAGCAGGTCCGTCATTATATAATATATACCTGTCCGGCTGCAGTAGTGATATATATATATTTTTTATATCATTATTTATCATCCAGTCGCAGCAGACACAGTACGGTAGTTCGCGGCTGTAGCTACCTCTGTGTCGGCACTCGGCAGTCCATCCATAATTGTATACCACCTACCCGTGGTTTTTTTTTCTTTCTTCGTTATACATACTACATCTCATTATCATCCAGTCTATATTAGCAGCAGACACAGTACAGTACGGTAGTCCACGGCTGTAGCTACCTCTGTGTCGGCACTCGGTAGTCCGTCCATAATTGTATACCACCTACCCGTGGTTTTTTTTCTTTCTTCTTTATACATACATACTACATCTCATTATCAACCAGTCTATATTAGCAGCAGACACAGTACAGTACGGTAGTCCATGGCTGTAGCTACCTCTGTGTCGGCACTCGGCAGTCCGTCCATAATTGTATACCACCTACCCGTGGTTTTTTTTTCTTTCTTCTTTATACATACATACTACATCTCATTATCAACCAGTCTATATTAGCAGCAGACACAGTACAGTACGGTAGTCCACGGCTGTAGCTACCTCTGTGTCGGCACTCGGCAGTCCATCCATAATTGTATACCACCTACCCGTGGTTTTTTTTTCTTTCTTCTTTATACATACTACATCTCATTATCATCCAGTCTATATTAGCAGCAGACACAGTACAGTACGGTAGTCCATGGCTGTAGCTACCTCTGTGTCGGCACTCGGCAGTCCATCCATAATTGTATACCACCTACCCGTGGGTTTTTTTTCTTTCTTCTTTATACATACTACATCTCATTATCATCCAGTCTATATTAGCAGCAGACACAGTACAGTACGGTAGTCCACGGCTGTAGCTACCTCTGTGTCGGCACTCGGCAGTCCGTCCATAATTGTATACCACCTACCCGTGGTTTTTTTTTCTTTCTTCTTTATACATACATACTACATCTCATTATCATCCAGTCTATATTAGCAGCAGACACAGTACAGTATGGTAGTCCATGGCTGTAGCTACCTCTGTGTCGGCACTCGGCAGTCCGTCCATAATTGTATACCACCTACCCGTGGTTTTTTTTTCTTTCTTCTTTATACATACATACTACATCTCATTATCAACCAGTCTATATTAGCAGCAGACACAGTACAGTACGGTAGTCCACGGCTGTAGCTACCTCTGTGTCGGCACTCGGCAGTCCATCCATAATTGTATACCACCTACCCGTGGTTTTTTTTCCTTTCTTCTTTATACATACTACATCTCATTATCATCCAGTCTATATTAGCAGCAGACACAGTACAGTACGGTAGTCCACGGCTGTAGCTACCTCTGTGTCGGCACTCGGCAGTCCATCCATAATTGTATACCACCTACCCGTGGTTTTTTTTTTCTTTCTTCTTTATACATACTACATCTCATTATCATCCAGTCTATATTAGCAGCAGACACAGTACAGTATGGTAGTCCACGGCTGTAGCTACCTCTGTGTCGGCACTCGGCAGTCCGTCCATAATTGTATACCACCTACCCGTGGTTTTTTTTTCTTTCTTCTTTATACATACATACTACATCTCATTATCATCCAGTCTATATTAGCAGCAGACACAGTACAGTACGGTAGTCCACGGCTGTAGCTACCTCTGTGTCGGCACTCGGCAGTCCGTCCATAATTGTATACCACCTACCCGTGGTTTTTTTTTCTTTCTTCTTTATACATACATACTACATCTCATTATCAACCAGTCTATATTAGCAGCAGACACAGTACAGTACGGTAGTCCACGGCTGTAGCTACCTCTGTGTCGGCACTCGGCAGTCCGTCCATAATTGTATACCACCTATCCGTGGTTTTTTTTTCTTTCTTCTTTATACATACATACTACATCTCATTATCAACCAGTCTATATTAGCAGCAGACACAGTACAGTACGGTAGTCCACGGCTGTAGCTACCTCTGTGTCGGCACTCGGCAGTCCATCCATAATTGTATACCACCTACCCGTGGTTTTTTTTTCTTTCTTCTTTATACATACTACATCTCATTATCATCCAGTCTATATTAGCAGCAGACACAGTACAGTACAGTAGTCCACGGCTGTAGCTACCTCTGTGTCGGCACTCGGCAGTCCATCCATAATTGTATACCACCTACCCGTGGTTTTTTTTTCTTTCTTCTTTATACATACTACATCTCATTATCATCCAGTCTATATTAGCAGCAGACACAGTACAGTACGGTAGTCCACGGCTGTAGCTACCTCTGTGTCGGCACTCGGCAGTCCGTCCATAATTGTATACCACCTACCCGTGGTTTTTTTTTCTTTCTTCTTTATACATACATACTACATCTCATTATCATCCAGTCTATATTAGCAGCAGACACAGTACAGTACGGTAGTCCACGGCTGTAGCTACCTCTGTGTCGGCACTCGGCAGTCCGTCCATAATTGTATACCACCTACCCGTGGTTTTTCTTTCTTTCTTCTTTATACATACATACTACATCTCATTATCAACCAGTCTATATTAGCAGCTGACACAGTACAGTACGGTAGTCCACGGCTGTAGCTACCTCTGTGTCGGCACTCGGCAGTCCATCCATAATTGTATACCACCTACCCGTGGTTTTTTTTTCTTTCTTCTTTATACATACTACATCTCATTATCATCCAGTCTATATTAGCAGCAGACACAGTACAGTACGGTAGTCCACGACTGTAGCTACCTCTGTGTCGGCACTCGGCAGTCCGTCCATAATTGTATACCACCTAACCGTGGTTTTTTTTTTCTTCTTTATACATACATACTACATCTCATTATCATCCAGTCTATATTAGCAGCAGACACAGTACAGTACGGTAGTCCACGGCTGTAGCTACCTCTGTGTCGGCACTCGGCAGTCCGTCCATAATTGTATACCACCTACCCGTGTTTTTTTTTTCTTTCTTCTTTATACATACATACTACATCTCATTATCAACCAGTCTATATTAGCAGCAGACACAGTACAGTACGGTAGTCCACGGCTGTAGCTACCTCTGTGTCGGCACTCGGCAGTCCGTCCATAATTGTATACCACCTACCCGTGGTTTTTTTTTCTTTCTTCTTTATACATACATACTACATCTCATTATCAACCAGTCTATATTAGCAGCAGACACAGTACAGTACGGTAGTCCACGGCTGTAGCTACCTCTGTGTCGGCACTTGGCAGTCCATCCATAATTGTATACCACCTACCCGTGGTTTTTTTTCTTTCTTCTTTATACATACTACATCTCATTATCATCCAGTCTATATTAGCAGCAGACACAGTACAGTACGGTAGTCCACGGCTGTAGCTACCTCTGTGTCGGCACTCGGCAGTCCGTCCATAATTGTATACCACCTACCCGTGGTTTTTTTTTCTCTCTTCTTTATACATACGTACTACATCTCATTATCATCCAGTCTATATTAGCAGCAGACACAGTACAGTACGGTAGTCCACGGCTGTAGCTACCTCTGTGTCGGCACTCGGCAGTCCGTCCATAATTGTATACCACCTACCCGTGGTTTTTTTTTCTTTCTTCTTTATACATACATACTACATCTCATTATCAACCAGTCTATATTAGCAGCAGACACAGTACAGTACGGTAGTCCACGGCTGTAGCTACCTCTGTGTCGGCACTCGGCAGTCCATCCATAATTGTATACCACCTACCCGTGGTTTTTTTTTCTTTCTTCTTTATACATACTACATCTCATTATCATCCAGTCTATATTAGCAGCAGACACAGTACAGTTTGGTAGTCCACGGCTGTAGCTACCTCTGTGTCGGCACTCGGCAGTCCGTCCATAATTGTATACCACCTACCCGTGGTTTTTTTTTCTTTCTTCTTTATACATACATACTACATCTCATTATCATCCAGTCTATATTAGCAGCAGACACAGTACAGTACGGTAGTCCATGGCTGTAGCTACCTCTGTGTCGGCACTCGGCAGTCCGTCCATAATTGTATACCACCTACCCGTGGTTTTTTCTTCTTTCTTCTTTATACATACATACTACATCTCATTATCAACCAGTCTATATTAGCAGCAGACACAGTACAGTACGGTAGTCCACGGCTGTAGCTACCTCTGTGTCGGCACTCGGCAGTCCATCCATAATTGTATACCACCTACCCGTGGTTTTTTTTTCTTTCTTCTTTATACATACTACATCTCATTATCATCCAGTCTATATTAGCAGCAGACACAGTACAGTTTGGTAGTCCACGGCTGTAGCTACCTCTGTGTCGGCACTCAGAAGTCCGTCCATAATTGTATACCACCTACCCGTGGTTTTTTTTTCTTTCTTCTTTATACATACATACTACATCTCATTATCATCCAGTCTATATTAGCAGCAGACACAGTACAGTACGGTAGTCCATGGCTGTAGCTACCTCTGTGTCGGCACTCGGCAGTCCGTCCATAATTGTATACCACCTACCCGTGGTTTTTTTTTCTTTCTTCTTTATACATACTACATCTCATTATCATCCAGTCTATATTAGCAGCAGACACAGTACAGTACGGTAGTCCACGGCTGTAGCTACCTCTGTGTCGGCACTCGGCAGTCCGTCCATAATTGTATACCACCTACCCGTGGTTTTTTCTTCTTCTTTATACATACATACTACATCTCATTATCATCCAGTCTATATTAGCAGCAGACACAGTACAGTACGGTAGTCCACGGCTGTAGCTACCTCTGTGTCGGCACTCGGCAGTCCGTCCATAATTGTATACCACCTACCCGTGGTTTTTTTTTCTTTCTTCTTTATACATACTACATCTCATTATCATCCAGTCTATATTAGCAGCAGACACAGTACAGTACGGTAGTCCACGGCTGTAGCTACCTCTGTGTCGGCACTCGGCAGTCCGTCCATAATTGTATACCACCTACCCGTGGTTTTTTTTTCTTTCTTCTTTATACATACATACTACATCTCATTATCATCCAGTCTATATTAGCAGCAGACACAGTACAGTACGGTAGTCCACGGCTGTAGCTACCTCTGTGTCGGCACTCGGCAGTCCGTCCATAATTGTATACCACCTACCCGTGGTTTTTTTTTCTTTCTTCTTTATACATACATACTACATCTCATTATCAACCAGTCTATATTAGCAGCAGACACAGTACAGTACGGTAGTCCACGGCTGTAGCTACCTCTGTTTTGGCACTCGGCAGTCCGTCCATAATTGTATACCACCTACCCGTGGTTTTTTTTTCTTTCTTCTTTATACATACATACTACATCTCATTATCAACCAGTCTATATTAGCAGCAGACACAGTACAGTACGGTAGTCCACGGCTGTAGCTACCTCTGTGTCGGCACTCGGCAGTCCATCCATAATTGTATACCACCTACCCGTGGTTTTTTTTCTTTCTTCTTTATACATACTACATCTCATTATCATCCAGTCTATATTAGCAGCAGACACAGTACAGTACGGTAGTCCACGGCTGTAGCTACCTCTGTGTCGGCACTCGGCAGTCCATCCATAATTGTATACCACCTACCCGTGGTTTTTTTTTCTTTCTTCTTTATACATACTACATCTCATTATCATCCTGTCTATATTAGCAGCAGACACAGTACAGTACGGTAGTCCACGGCTGTAGCTACCTCTGTGTCGGCACTCGGCAGTCCGTCCATAATTGTATACCACCTACCCGTGGTTTTTTTTTCTTTCTTCTTTATACATACATACTACATCTCATTATCATCCAGTCTATATTAGCAGCAGACACAGTACAGTACGGTAGTCCACGGCTGTAGCTACCTCTGTGTCGGCACTCGGCAGTCCATCCATAATTGTATACCACCTACCCGTGTTTTTCTTTTCTTTCTTCTTTATACATACATACTACATCTCATTATCAACCAGTCTATATTAGCAGCAGACACAGTACAGTACGGTTTTCCACGGCTGTAGCTACCTCTGTGTCGGCACTCGGCAGTCCATCCATAATTGTATACCACCTACCCGTGGTTTTTTTTTCTTTCTTCTTTATACATACTACATCTCATTATCATCCAGTCTATATTAGCAGCAGACACAGTACAGTACGGTAGTCCATGGCTGTAGCTACCTCTATGTCGGCACTCGGCAGTCCATCCATAATTGTATACCACCTACCCGTGGTTTTTTTTTCTTTCTTCTTTATACATACATACTACATCTCATTATCATCCAGTCTATATTAGCAGCAGACACAGTACAGTACGGTAGTCCACGGCTGTAGCTACCTCTGTGTCGGCACTCGGCAGTCCATCCATAATTGTATACCACCTACCCGTGGTTTTTTTTTCTTTCTTCTTTATACATACATACTACATCTCATTCTCAACCAGTCTATATTAGCAGCAGACACAGTACAGTACGGTAGTCCACGGCTGTAGCTACCTCTGTGTCGGCACTCGGCAGTCCGTCCATAATTGTATACCACCTACCCGTGGTTTTTTTTTCTTTCTTCTTTATACATACATACTACATCTCATTATCAACCAGTCTATATTAGCAGCAGACACAGTACAGTACGGTAGTCCACGGCTGTAGCTACCTCTGTGTCGGCACTCGGCAGTCCATCCATAATTGTATACCACCTACCCGTGGTTTTTTTTTCTTTCTTCTTTATACATACTACATCTCATTATCATCCAGTCTATATTAGCAGCAGACACAGTACAGTACGGTAGTCCACGGCTGTAGCTACCTCTGTGTCGGCACTCGGCAGTCCGTCCATAATTGTATACCACCTACCCGTGGTTTTTTTTTCTTTCTTCTTTATACATACATACTACATCTCATTATCATCCAGTCTATATTAGCAGCAGACACAGTACAGTACGGTAGTCCACGGCTGTAGCTACCTCTGTGTCGGCACTCGGCAGTCCGTCCATAATTGTATACCACCTACCCGTGGTTTTTTTTTCTTTCTTCTTTATACATACATACTACATCTCATTATCAACCAGTCTATATTAGCAGCAGACACAGTACAGTACGGTAGTACACGGCTGTAGCTACCTCTGTGTCGGCACTCGGCAGTCCATCCATAATTGTATACCACCTACCCGTGGTTTTTTTTCTTTCTTCTTTATACATACTACATCTCATTATCATCCAGTCTATATTAGCAGCAGACACAGTACAGTTTGGTAGTCCACGGCTGTAGCTACCTCTGTGTCGGCACTCGGCAGTCCGTCCATAATTGTATACCACCTACCCGTGGTTTTTTTTTCTTTCTTCTTTATACATACATACTACATCTCATTATCATCCAGTCTATATTAGCAGCAGACACAGTACAGTACGGTAGTCCACGGCTGTAGCTACCTCTGTGTCGGCACTCGGCAGTCCGTCCATAATTGTATACCACCTACCCGTGGTTTTTTTTCTTTCTTCTTTATACATACATACTACATCTCATTATCAACCAGTCTATGTTAGCAGCAGACACAGTACAGTACGGTAGTCCACGGCTGTAGCTACCTCTGTGTCGGCACTCGGCAGTCCATCCATAATTGTATACCACCTACCCGTGTTTTTTTTTTCTTTCTTCTTTATACATACTACATCTCATTATCATCCAGTCTATATTAGCAGCAGACACAGTACAGTACGGTAGTCCACGGCTGTAGCTACCTCTGTGTCGGCACTCGGCAGTCCATCCATAATTGTATACTAGTATCCATCCATCTCCATTGTTTACCTGAGGTGCCTTTTAGTTATGCCTATTAAAATATGGAGAACAAAAATGTTGAGGTTCCAAAAATGTTGAGGTTCCAAAGTTAGGGAAAGATCAAGATCCACTTCCACCTCGTGCTGAAGCTGCTGCCACTAGTCATGGCCGAGACGATGAAATGCCAGCAACGTCGTCTGCCAAGGCCGATGCCCAATGTCATAGTACAGAGCATGTCAAATCCAAAACACCAAATATCAGTAAAAAAAGGACTCCAAAACCTAAAATAAAATTGTCGGAGAAGCGTAAACTTGCCAATATGCCATTTACCATACGGAGTGGCAAGGAACGGCTGAGGCCCTGGCCTATGTTCATGGCTAGTGGTTCAGCTTCACATGAGGATGGAAGCACTCAGCCTCTCGCTAGAAAAATGAAAAGACTCAAGCTGGAAAAAGCACAGCAAAGAACTGTGCGTTCTTCGAAATCCCAAATCCACAAGGAGAGTCCAATTGTGTCGGTTGCGATGCCTTCCCAACACTGGACGTGAAGAGCATGCGCCTTCCACCATTTGCACGCCCCCTGCAAGTGCTGGAAGGAGCACCCGCAGTCCAGTTCCTGATAGTCAGATTGAAGATGTCAGTGTTGAAGTACACCAGGATGAGGAGGATATGGGTGTTGCTGGCGCTGGGGAGGAAATTGACCAGGAGGATTCTGATGGTGAGGTGGTTTGTTTAAGTCAGGCACCCGGGGAGACACCTGTTGTCCGTGGGAGGAATATGGCCGTTGACATGCCTGGTGAAAATACCAAAAAAATCAGCTCTTCGGTGTGGAAGTATTTCACCAGAAATGCGGACAACATTTGTCAAGCCGTGTGTTCCCTTTGTCAAGCTGTAATAATTAGGGGTAAGGACGTTAACCACCTCGGAACATCCTCCCTTATACGTCACCTGCAGCGCATTCATAATAAGTCAGTGACAAGTTCAAAAACTTTGGCCGACAGCGGAAGCAGTCCACTGACCAGTAAATCCCTTCCTCTTGTAACCAAGCTCACGCAAACCACCCCACCAACTCCCTCAGTGTCAATTTCCTCCTTCCCCAGGAATGCCAATAGTCCTGCAGGCCATGTCACTGGCAATTCTGATGATTCCTCTCCTGCCTGGGATTCCTCCGATGCATCCTTGCGTGTAACGCCTACTGCTGCTGGCGCTGCTGTTGTTGCTGCTGGGAGTCGATGGTCATCCCAGAGGGGAAGTCGTAAGCCCACTTGTACTACTTCCAGTAAGCAATTGACTGTTCAACAGTCCTTTGCGAGGAAGATGAAATATCACAGCAGTCATCCTGCTGCAAAGCGGATAACTGAGGCCTTGACAACTATGTTGGTGTTAGATGTGCATCCGGTATCCGCCGTTAGTTCACAGGGAACTAGACAATTTATTGAGGCAGTGTGCCCCCGTTACCAAATACCATCTAGGTTCCACTTCTCTAGGCAGGCGATACCGAGAATGTACACGGACGTCAGAAAAAGACTCACCAGTGTCCTAAAAAATGCAGTTGTACCCAATGTCCACTTAACCACGGACATGTGGACAAGTGGAGCAGGGCAGGGTCAGGACTATATGACTGTGACAGCCCACTGGGTAGATGTATGGACTCCCGCCGCAAGAACAGCAGCGGCGGCACCAGTAGCAGCATCTCGCAAACGCCAACTCTTTCCTAGGCAGGCTACGCTTTGTATCACCGGTTTCCAGAATACGCACACAGCTGAAAACCTCTTACGGCAACTGAGGAAGATCATCGCGGAATGGCTTACCCCAATTGGACTCTCCTGTGGATTTGTGGCATCGGACAACGCCAGCAATATTGTGTGTGCATTAAATATGGGCAAATTCCAGCACGTCCCATGTTTTGCACATACCTTGAATTTGGTGGTGCAGAATTTTTTAAAAAACGACAGGGGCGTGCAAGAGATGCTGTCGGTGGCCAGAAGAATTGCGGGACACTTTCGGCGTACAGGCACCACGTACAGAAGACTGGAGCACCACCAAAAACTACTGAACCTGCCCTGCCATCATCTGAAGCAAGAAGTGGTAACGAGGTGGAATTCAACCCTCTATATGCTTCAGAGGTTGGAGGAGCAGCAAAAGGCCATTCAAGCCTATACAATTGAGCACGATATAGGAGGTGGAATGCACCTGTCTCAAGCGCAGTGGAGAATGATTTCAACGTTGTGCAAGGTTCTGATGCCCTTTGAACTTGCCACACGTGAAGTCAGTTCAGACACTGCCAGCCTGAGTCAGGTCATTCCCCTCATCAGGCTTTTGCAGAAGAAGCTGGAGACATTGAAGGAGGAGCTAACACGGAGCGATTCCGCTAGGCATGTGGGACTTGTGGATGGAGCCCTTAATTCGCTTAACAAGGATTCACGGGTGGTCAATCTGTTGAAATCAGAGCACTACATTTTGGCCACCATGCTCGATCCTAGATTTAAAGCCTACCTTGGATCTCTCTTTCCGGCAGACACAAGTCTGCTGGGGTTGAAAGACCTGCTGGTGAGAAAATTGTCAAGTCAAGCGGAACGCGACCTGTCAACATCTCCTCCTTCACATTCTCCCGCAACTGGGGGTGCGAGGAAAAGGCTCAGAATTCCGAGCCCACCCACTGGCGGTGATGCAGGGCAGTCTGGAGCGACTGCTGATGCTGACATCTGGTCCGGACTGAAGGACCTGACAACGATTACGGACATGTCGTCTACTGTCACTGCATATGATTCTCTCACCATTGAAAGAATGGTGGAGGATTATATGAGTGACCGCATCCAAGTAGGCACGTCACACAGTCCGTACTTATACTGGCAGGAAAAAGAGGCAATTTGGAGGCCCTTGCACAAACTGGCTTTATTCTACCTAAGTTGCCCTCCCACAAGTGTGTACTCCGAAAGAGTGTTTAGTGCCGCCGCTCACCTTGTCAGCAATCGGCGTACGAGGTTACATCCAGAAAATGTGGAGAAGATGATGTTCATTAAAATGAATTATAATCAATTCCTCCGCGGAGACATTGACCAGCAGCAATTGCCTCCACAAAGTACACAGGGAGCTGAGATGGTGGATTCCAGTGGGGACGAATTGATAATCTGTGAGGAGGGGGATGTACACGGTGATATATCGGAGGATGATGATGAGGTGGACATCTTGCCTCTGTAGAGCCAGTTTGTGCAAGGAGAGATTAATTGCTTCTTTTTTGGGGGGGGGGTCCAAACCAACCCGTCATATCAGTCACAGTCGTGTGGCAGACCCTGTCACTGAAATGATGGGTTGGTTAAAGTGTGCATGTCCTGTTTTGTTTATACAACATAAGGGTGGGTGGGAGGGCCCAAGGACAATTCCATCTTGCACCTCTTTTTTCTTTTCTTTTTCTTTGCGTCATGTGCTGTTTGGGGAGGGTTTTTTGGAAGGGCCATCCTGCGTGACACTGCAGTGCCACTCCTAGATGGGCCCGGTGTTTGTGTCGGCCACTAGGGTCGCTTATCTTACTCACACAGTCAGCTACCTCATTGCGCCTCTTTTTTTCTTTGCGTCATGTGCTGTTTGGGGAGGGTTTTTTGGAAGGGACATCCTGCGTGACACTGCAGTGCCACTCCTAGATGGGCCCGGTGTTTGTGTCGGCCACTAGGGTCGCTTATCTTACTCACACAGTCAGCTACCTCATTGCGCCTCTTTTTTTCTTTGCGTCATGTGCTGTTTGGGGAGGGTTTTTTGGAAGGGCCATCCTGCGTGACACTGCAGTGCCACTCCTAGATGGGCCCGGTGTTTGTGTCGGCCACTAGGGTCGCTTATCTTACTCACACAGTCAGCTACCTCATTGCGCCTCTTTTTTTCTTTGCGTCATGTGCTGTTTGGGGAGGGTTTTTTGGAAGGGACATCCTGCGTGACACTGCAGTGCCACTCCTAGATGGGCCCGGTGTTTGTGTCGGCCACTAGGGTCGCTTATCTTACTCACACAGTCAGCTACCTCATTGCGCCTCTTTTTTTCTTTGCGTCATGTGCTGTTTGGGGAGGGTTTTTTGGAAGGGCCATCCTGCGTGACACTGCAGTGCCACTCCTAGATGGGCCCGGTGTTTGTGTCGGCCACTAGGGTCGCTTATCTTACTCACACAGTCAGCTACCTCATTGCGCCTCTTTTTTTCTTTGCGTCATGTGCTGTTTGGGGAGGGTTTTTTGGAAGGGCCATCCTGCGTGACACTGCAGTGCCACTCCTAGATGGGTCCGGTGTTTGTGTCGGCCACTAGGGTCGCTTATCTTACTCACACAGTCAGCTACCTCATTGCGCCTCTTTTTTTCTTTGCGTCATGTGCTGTTTGGGGAGGGTTTTTTGGAAGGGCCATCCTGCGTGACACTGCAGTGCCACTCCTAGATGGGCCCGGTGTTTGTGTCGGCCACTAGGGTCGCTTATCTTACTCACACAGTCAGCTACCTCATTGCGCCTCTTTTTTTCTTTGCGTCATGTGCTGTTTGGGGAGGGTTTTTTGGAAGGGCCATCCTGCGTGACACTGCAGTGCCACTCCTAGATGGGCCCGGTGTTTGTGTCGGCCACTAGGGTCGCTTATCTTACTCACACAGTCAGCTACCTCATTGCGCCTCTTTTTTTCTTTGCGTCATGTGCTGTTTGGGGAGGGTTTTTTGGAAGGGCCATCCTGCGTGACACTGCAGTGCCACTCCTAGATGGGCCCGGTGTTTGTGTCGGCCACTAGGGTCGCTTATCTTACTCACACAGTCAGCTACCTCATTGCGCCTCTTTTTTTCTTTGCGTCATGTGCTGTTTGGGGAGGGTTTTTTGGAAGGGCCATCCTGCGTGACACTGCAGTGCCACTCCTAGATGGGCCCGGTGTTTGTGTCGGCCACTAGGGTCGCTTATCTTACTCACACAGTCAGCTACCTCATTGCGCCTCTTTTTTTCTTTGCGTCATGTGCTGTTTGGGGAGGGTTTTTTGGAAGGGACATCCTGCGTGACACTGCAGTGCCACTCCTAGATGGGCCCGGTGTTTGTGTCGGCCACTAGGGTCGCTTATCTTACTCACACAGCTACCTCATTGCGCCTCTTTTTTTCTTTGCGTCATGTGCTGTTTGGGGAGGGTTTTTTGGAAGAGCCATCCTGCGTGACACTGCAGTGCCACTCCTAGATGGGCCCGGTGTTTGTGTCGGCCACTAGGGTCGCTTATCTTACTCACACAGTCAGCTACCTCATTGCGCCTCTTTTTTTCTTTGCGTCATGTGCTGTTTGGGGAGGGTTTTTTGGAAGGGACATCCTGCGTGACACTGCAGTGCCACTCCTAGATGGGCCCGGTGTTTGTGTCGGCCACTAGGGTCGCTAATCTTACTCACACAGCTACCTCATTGCGCCTCTTTTTTTCTTTGCGTCATGTGCTGTTTGGGGAGGGTTTTTTGGAAGGGACATCCTGCGTGACACTGCAGTGCCACTCTTAGATGGGCCCGGTGTTTGTGTCGGCCACTAGGGTCGCTTATCTTACTCACACAGCGACCTCGGTGCAAATTTTAGGACTAAAAATAATATTGTGAGGTGTGAGGTATTCAGAATAGACTGAAAATGAGTGGAAATTATGGTTTTTGAGGTTAATAATACTTTGGGATCAAAATGACCCCCAAATTCTATGATTTAAGCTGTTTTTTAGGGTTTTTTGAAAAAAACACACCCGAATCCGACAAAAAAAATTCGGTGAGGTTTTGCCAAAACGCGGTCGAACCCAAAACACGGCCGCGGAACCGAACCCAAAACCAAAACACAAAACCCGAAAAATTTCAGGCGCTCATCTCTAGTGTCAGTGAGTAATTAACACCTGTTCAGCTGCTGTGTTACCTGCAAAACATGCACTGTGTGGGGTCCTGAGGACCGAGTTTGAGAACCTGTGAACTAGATCAACAATGGAAAGATTGACACCACTTGATTGACAACAGGTACAATGCGAAATTTGCAAATGTCACAAAACGGTATTATAATTCACATCCCTGGACCGAGCTTGTAACAAAGCTCTGTCCATGCGAATCCCCTCCCCTCACTTCTATTGCTTGCAAAAAATACCCTGAGAATGTGTCTGCTGTGCTCCTGCCTGAGTCTGCCCCAGCACTCCAGACCTACGCCTGTGTGCTGTTACCCAGCTCCCAGCCTCCTTTCCTGCCCCTCTCCCATCTGTAATATAGAATGATTAAATAAAACTTACTTGTACACTGGGCCTCTTTTCTGTGACCCGGTCAGCTGATATAGGTTACGTTTATGTGACCGGTGTCACAATACCTGATGGTCAGCACGCTGACCAACAGGGACTATTCCCACTCGTGGGTGTCCACGACACCCATAGAGTGGGAAGAGAACTTGTGGCGAGCGCAGCAAGATGTCAAGCCTGCTGCGTGGCGAGTGCAGCGAGCCCGCAAAGGGCTTCGTTCTGCTCGCCGCCCTGTCGGTCATCCGACAGCCAGGATCCCGCTGTCAGTATTGTGTGCTGGCGGTCTCCTGACCGCTGGTCACACATACCCAACGCAGCTGATATATGTGGTCAGCTGTGGTGCAGTGAAAGTCCCGGCCAGCACCTAAGCTGACCGCACATGTTATTTTCATGAAGCAACCTACAGGTATGGAAAATGTGCTGTGTATACTGAAAACATGCAGATTTGAGGGCATGGAGGAGAATTTTGCCTTTTTACACATTAAGGTGATACTAAAATAATATGAAAAGGGTGAAAAAACATCAGTTTTCACATTATTTTAGTAATATATATATGTATATATATATATATATATATATATTAGAGATGAGCGGGTTCGGTTCCTCGAGATCCTAACCCCCCCGAACTTCACCCATTTTACACGGTTCCAAGGCAGCCTCGGATCTTCCCGCCTTGCTCGGTTAACCCAAACGCGCCCGAACGTCATCATCCCGCTGTCGTATTCTCGTGAGATTCGTATTGCATATAAAGAGCCGCGAGTCACCGCCATTTTCACTCGTGCATTGGAGATGATAGCGAGAGGAAGTGGCTGCGTTCTCTCAGTTTCTGTGTTCAGTGTGCTGCAAATATCTGCTCAGTGTGCTGCAAATATCTGTGCTCAGTGTGCTGCAAATATCTACGTTCTCTGCCTGAAAACGCTCCATATCTGTGCTGCATTGTAGTTGCGCGCAGTATATA
Source organism: Pseudophryne corroboree (assembly GCF_028390025.1). Classification (NCBI taxonomy): domain Eukaryota; kingdom Metazoa; phylum Chordata; class Amphibia; order Anura; family Myobatrachidae; genus Pseudophryne; species Pseudophryne corroboree. The sequence continues at coordinate 66,217,904 of NC_086453.1, forward strand.
GTAGTAGGAGGACAGTGCAGAATTTTTCTGACCACCAGTATATATATATATATATATATATATATATATAGCAGTACGGTACAGTAGTCCATTGCTCTACCTCTGTGTCATCAAGTGTACTATCCATATCTGTGCTGCATTGTAGTTGTGCGCAGTATATAGTAGGAGGACAGTGCAGAATTTTGCTGACCTCCAGTATATATATAGCAGTACGGTACAGTAGTCCATTGCTCTACCTCTGTGTCGTCAAGCATACTATCAATCCATATCTGTGCTGCATTGTAGTTGTGCGCAGTATATAGTAGGAGGACAGGGCAGAATTTTGCTGACCACCAGTATATATATATCAGTACGGTACAGTAGTCCATTGCTCTACCTCTGTGTCGTCAAGCATACTATCAATCCATATCTGTGCTGCATTGTAGTTGTGCGCAGTATATAGTAGGAGGACAGGGCAGAATTTTGCTGACCACCAGTATATATATATATAGCAGTATGGTACAGTAGTCCATTGCTCTACCTCTGTGTCATAAGGTATACTATCCATATCTGTGCTGCATTGTAGTTGTGCGCAGTATATAGTAGGAGGACAGTGCAGAATTTTGCTGACCACCAGTATATATATAGCAGTACGGTACAGTAGTCCATTGCTCTACCTCTGTGTCGTCAAGTATACTATCCATATCTGTGCTGCATTGTAGTTGTGCACATTATATAGTAGGAGGACAGTGCAGAATTTTGCTGACCACCAGTATGTATATAGCAGTATGGTACAGTAGTCCATTGCTCTACCTCTGTGTCGTCAAGTATACTATCCTTATCTGTGCTGCATTGTAGTTGTGCGCAGAATATAGTAGGAGGACAGTACAGAATTTTGCTGACCACCAGTATATATATATATATATATATATCAGTACGGTACAGTAGTCCATTGCTCTACCTCTGTGTCATCAAGTATACTATCCATATCTGTGCTGCATTGTAGTTGTGCGCAGTATATAGTAGGAGGACAGTGCAGAATTTTGATGACCACCAGTATATATATATATATATATATATATATAGCAGTACGGTACAGTAGTCCATTGCTCTACCTCTGTGTCATCAAGTATACTATCCATATCTGTGCTGCATTGTAGTTGTGCGCAATATAAAGGAGGACAGTGCATAATTTTGCTGATCACCAGTATATATATATATATATATAGCAGTACGGTACAGTAGTCCATTGCTCTACCTCTGTGTCGTCAAGTATACTATCCATATCTGTGCTGCATTGTAGTTGTGTTCAGTATATAGTAGGAGGACAGTGCAGAATTTTGCTGACCACCAGTATATATATATATATATATATATATATATAGCAGTACGGTACAGTAGTCCATTGCTCTACCTCTGTGTCGTCAAGTATACTATCCATATCTGTGCTGCATTGTAGTTGTGCGCAGTATATAGTAGGAGGACAGTGCAGAATTTTGCTGACCACCAGTATATATATATATATATATATATATATATAGCAGTATGGTACAGTAGGCCATTGCTATTGATATATTACTGGCATATAATTCCACACATTAAAAAATGGAGAACAAAAATGTGGAGGGTAAAATAGAGAAAGATCAAGATCCACTTCCACCTCGTGCTGAAGCTGCAGCCACTAGTTATGGCCGAGACGATAAAATGCCATCAACGTCGTCTGCCAAGGCCGATGCCCAATGTCATAGTAGAGAGCATGTAAAATCCAAAAAACAAAAGTTCAGTAAAATGACCGAAAAATCAAAACTAAAAGCCTCTGATGAGAAGCGTAAACTTGCCAATATGCCATTTACGACACGGAGTGGCAAGGAACGGCTGAGGCTCTGGCCTATGTTCATGGCTAGTGGTTCAGCTTCACATGAGGATGGAAGCACTCATATTCCTGCTAGAAAAATGAAAAGACTTAAGCTGGCAAAAGCACAGCAAAGAACTGTACGATCTTCTAAATCACAAATCCCCAAGGAGAGTCCAATTGTGTCGGTTGCAATGCCTGACCTTCCCAACACTGGACGGGAAGAGGTGGCGCCTTCCACCATTTGCACGCCCCTGCAAGTGCTGAAAGGAGCACCTGCAGTCCAGTTCCTGATAGTCAAATTGAAGATGTCACTGTTGAAGTACACCAGGATGAGGATATGGGTGTTGCTGGCGCTGAGGAGGAAATTGACAAGGAGGATTCTGATGGTGAGGTGGTTTGTTTAAGTCAGGCACCCGGGGAGACACCTGTTGTCCGTGGGACGAATATGGCCATTGACATGCCTGGTCAAATTACAAAAAAAATCACCTGTTCGGTGTGGAATTATTTTAACAGAAATGCGGACAACAGGTGTCAAGCCGTGTGTTGCCTTTGTCAAGCTGTAATAAGTAGGGATAAGGACGTTAACCACCTAGGAACATCCTCCCTTATACGTCACCTGGAGCGCATTCATCAGAAGTCATTGACAAGTTCAAAAACTTTGGGTGACAGCGGAAGCAGTCCACTGACCACTAAATCCCTTCCTCTTGTAACCAAGCTCCTGCAAACCACACCACCAACTCCCTCAGTGTCAATTTCCTCCTTAGACAGGAAAGCCAATAGTCCTGCAGGCCATGTCACTGGCAAGAAAAAAAGCAATTGTTTCCCCAGCACACTGAATGGATAACAGTAACCAGATATAAATCCCACATGATAATAGAATTCAGAGATCTTCGTTACACATATTTGCGCAAATGTGTGGTTAAGCCCCAAAGCCGCTGTAACGAAGATCTCTGAATTCTATTATCATGTGGGATTTATATCTGGTTACTGTTATCCATTCAGTGTGCTGGGGAAACAATTGCTTTTTTTCTTGCTCAGAAATACCCCTTCCTTTCAAGCACCTGAATGATATCACTAAGCTAATTGAGCATTTACCAATCTATATGTATGTTGTGAGAGGCAGAGAGGTTTCTGCATTAGGAGGAGGTGCAGGCCCTGACATGCCACATGGAGCATTATGGGGTTGCTCCAAGGTAAGTAGCTCTTAGCTTAGACATATTTTAGTAAGGAGCCATTATCATGTGACTCCTTGCTGGTTAATATTAGACCCAGATTGGGGTAATGGAGGTGTGAGGTGTGGTGCCTCTGGACTGGCTGAGCTGGATGGCTTAAGTGTGGCATACCTTTACATTCTATTAACACTTTTCACTTATTAATTTTCTAACACTATTTCTCTATTTTAATTACATTTCATGTTTGTATCACCCCCTCTATAGCTTCGGCTTCCTAAATACTAATTTATTAACACTATAGTTTTTTACACTGGTATGTCACGCTGTGCTTTCTGGCTCATTCTGGTGTTTTGGGGTGCCACACCCTGCACCTAGATATAGCGCTAGGGACCCCAAATATACAGAGAGGCCTTGATGCGGCTTTGGGGCTTAACCACACATTTGCGCAAATATGTGTAACGAAGATCTCTGAATTCTATTATCATGTGGGATTTATATCTGGTTACTGTTATCCATTCAGTGTGCTGGGGAAACAATTGCTTTTTTTCTTGCTCAGAAATACCCCTTCCTTTCAAGCACCTGAATGATATCACTAAGCTAATTGAGCATTTACCAATCTATATGTATGTTGTGAGAGGCAGAGAGGTTTCTGCATTAGGAGGAGGTGCAGGCCCTGACATGCCACATGGAGCATTATGGGGTTGCTCCAAGGTAAGTAGCTCTTAGCTTAGACATATTTTAGTAAGGAGCCATTATCATGTGACTCCTTGCTGGTTAATATTAGACCCAGATTGGGGTAATGGAGGTGTGAGGTGTGGTGCCTCTGGACTGGCTGAGCTGGATGGCTTTAGTGTGGCATACCTTTACATTCTATTAACACTTTTCACTTATTAATTTTCTAACACTATTTCTCTATTTTAATTACATTTCATGTTTGTATCACCCCCTCTATAGCTTCGGCTTCCTAAATACTAATTTATTAACACTATAGTTTTTTACACTGGTATGTCACGCTGTGCTTTCTGGCTCATTCTGGTGTTTTGGGGTGCCACACCCTGCACCTAGATATAGCGCTAGGGACCCCAAATATACAGAGAGGCCTTGATGCGGATTTGGGGCTTAACCACACATTTGCGCAAATATGTGTAACGAAGATCTCTGAATTCTATTATCATGTGGGATTTATATCTGGTTACTGTTATCCATTCAGTGTGCTGGGGAAACAATTGCTTTTTTTCTTGCTCAGAAATACCCCTTCCTTTCAAGCACCTGAATGATATCACTAAGCTAATTGAGCATTTACCAATCTATATGTATGTTGTGAGAGGCAGAGAGGTTTCTGCATTAGGAGGAGGTGCAGGCCCTGACATGCCACATGGAGCATTATGGGGTTGCTCCAAGGTAAGTAGCTCTTAGCTTAGACATATTTTAGTAAGGAGCCATTATCATGTGACTCCTTGCTGGTTAATATTAGACCCAGATTGGGGTAATGGAGGTGTGAGGTGTGGTGCCTCTGGACTGGCTGAGCTGGATGGCTTTAGTGTGGCATACCTTTACATTCTATTAACACTTTTCACTTATTAATTTTCTAACACTATTTCTCTATTTTAATTACATTTCATGTTTGTATCACCCCCTCTATAGCTTCGGCTTCCTAAATACTAATTTATTAACACTATAGTTTTTTACACTGGTATGTCACGCTGTGCATTCTGGCTCATTCTGGTGTTTTGGGGTGCCACACCCTGCACCTAGATATAGCGCTAGGGACCCCAAATATACAGAGAGGCCTTGATGCGGCTTTGGGGCTTAACCACACATTTGCGCAAATATGTGTAACGAAGATCTCTGAATTCTATTATCATGTGGGATTTATATCTGGTTACTGTTATCCATTCAGTGTGCTGGGGAAACAATTGCTTTTTTTCTTGCTCAGAAATACCCCTTCCTTTCAAGCACCTGAATGATATCACTAAGCTAATTGAGCATTTACCAATCTATATGCATGTCACTGGCAAGTCTGACGAGTCCTCTCCTGCCTGGGATTCCTCCGATCCATCCTTGAGTGTAACGCCTACTGCTGCTGGCGCTGCTGTTGTTGCTGCTGGGAGTCGATCGTCATCCCAGAGGGGAAGTCGGAAGACCACTTGTACTACTTCCAGTAAGCAATTGACTGTCCAACAGTCCTTTGCGAGGAAGATGAAATATCACAGCAGTCATCCTGCTGCAAAGCGGATAACTCAGGTCTTGGCAGCTGCGGTGGTGTTAAACGTGTGTCCGGTATCCACCGTTAATTCACAGGGAATTAGAGTATTGATTGAGGTACTGTGTCTCCGGTACCAAATACCATCTAGGTTCCATTTCTCTAGGCAGGCGATACCGAGAATGTACACAGACGTCAGAAAAAGAGTCACCAGTGTCCTAAAAAATGCAGTTGTACCCAATGTCCACTTAACCACGGACATGTGGACAAGTGGAGCAGGGCAGACTCAGGACTATGGGGGTAATTCCAAGTTGATCGCAGCAGGATTTTTGATAGCAATTGGGCAAAACCATGTGCACTGCAGGGGAGGCAAATTTAACATGTGCAGAGAGAGTTAGATTTGGGTGGGGTGTGTTCAATCTGCAATCTAATTTGCAGTGTAAAAATAAAGCAGCCAGTATTTACCCTGCACAGAAATAAAATAATCCTCCCAAATCTAACTCTCTCTGCACATGTTAAATCTGCCTCCCCTGCAGTGCACATGGTTTTGCCCAATTGCTAACTAAATTCCTGCTGCGATCAACTTGGAATTACCCCCTATATGACTGTAACAGCCCACTGGGTAGATGTATTGCCTCCCGCAGCAAGAACAGCAGCGGCTGCACCAGTAGCAGCATCTTGCAAACGCCAACTCGCTCCTAGGCAGGCTATGCTTTGTATCACCGCTTTCCATAAGAGGCACACAGCTGACAACCTCTTACGGAATCTGAGGAACATCATCGCAGAATGGCTTACCCCAATTGGACTCTCCTGGGGATTTGTGACATCGGACAACGCCACTAATATTGTGCGTGCATTACATCTGGGCAAATTCCAGCACGTCCCATGTTTTGCACATACATTGAATTTGGTGGTGCAGAATTTTTTTTAAAAACGACAGGGGCGTGCAAGAGATGCTGTCGGTGGCCCGAAGAATTGCGGGCCACTTTCGGCATTCAGCCACCGCGTGTCAAAGACTGGAGCACCAGCAAACACTCCTGAACCTGCCCCGCCATCATCTGAAGCAAGAGGTGGTAACGAGGTAGAATTCAACCCTCTATATGCTTCAGAGGATGGAAGAGCAGCAAAAGGCCATTCAAGCCTATACATCTGCCTACGATATAGGCAAAGGAGGGGGAATGCACCTGACTCAAGCGCAGTGGAGAATGATTTCAACGTTGTGCAAGGTTCTGCAACCCTTTGAACTTGCCACACGTGAAGTCAGTTCAGACACTGCCAGTCTGAGTCAGGTCATTCCCCTCATCAGGCTTTTGCAGAAGCAGCTGGAGAGATTGAAGGAGGAGCTAAAACGGAGCGATTCCGCTAGGCATGTGGGACTTGTGGATGGAGCCCTTAATTCGCTTAACCAGGATTCACGGGTGGTCAATCTGTTGAAATCAGAGCACTACATTTTGGCCACCGTGCTCGATCCTAGGTTTAAAACCTACGTTGTATCTCTCTTTCCAGCAGACACAAGTCTGCAGAGGTGCAAAGACCTGCTGGTGAGACACTTGTCAAGTCAAGCGGAACGTGACCTGTCAACAGCTCCTTCACATTCTCCCGCAACTGGGGCTGCGAGGAAAAGGCTAAGAATTCCGAGCCCACCCGCTGGCGGTGATGCAGGGCAGTCTGGAGCGAGTGCTGACATCTGGTCCGGACTGAAGGACCTGCCAACGATTACTGACATGTCGTCTACTGTCACTGCATATGATTCTGTCACCATCGAAAGAATGGTGGAGGATTATATGAGTGACCGCATCCAAGTAGGCACGTCAGACAGTCCGTACGTATACTGGCAGGAAAAAGAGGCAATTTGGAGGCCCTTGCACAAACTGGCTTTATTTTACCTAAGTTGCCCCCCCTCCAGAGTGTACTCCGAAAGAGTGTTTACTAGTGCAGCCGCTCACCTTGTCAGCAATCGGCGTACGAGGTTACTTCCAGAAAATGTGGAGAAGATGATGTTCATCAAAATGAATTATAATCAATTCCTCCGTGGAGACATTCACCAGCAATTGCCTCCAGAAAGTACACAGGGACCTGAGATGGTGGATTCCAGTGGGGACGAATTAATAATCTGTGAGGAGGGGGATGTACACAGTGAAAGGGGTGAGGAATCGGACGATGAGGAGGAGGTGGACATCTTGCCTCTGTAGAGCCAGTTTGTGCAAGGAGAGATTGATTGCTTCTTTTTTGGTGGGGGCCCAAACCAACCAGTTATTTCAGCCACAGTCGTGTGGCAGACCCTGTCACTGAAATGATGCGTTTGTTAAAGTGTGCATGTCCTGTTTATACAACATAAGGGTGGGTGGGAGGGCCCAAGGACAATTCCATCTTGCACCTCTTTTTTTTTATTTATCTCTGCATCATGTGCTGTTTGAGGCTAATTTTTTTAAGTGCCATCCTGTCTGACACTGCAGTGCCACTCCTAGATGGGCCTAGTCGGCCACTTGGGTCGCTTAGCTTAGCCATCCAGCGACCTTGGTGCACCTCTTTTTTTCTTTGCATCATGTGCTGTTTGGGGACTATTTTTTTAAGTGCCATCCTGTCTGACACTGCAGTGCCACTCCTAGATGGGCCAGGTGTTTGTGTTAGAGATGAGCGGGTTCGTTTTCTCTGAATCCGAACCCGCCCGAACTTCATGTTTTTTTACACGGGTCCGAGCGACTCGGATCTTCCCGCCTTGCTCGGTTAACCCGAGCGCGCCCGAACGTCATCATCACGCTGTCGGATTCTCGCGAGGCTCGGATTCTATCGCGAGACTCGGATTCTATATAAGGAGCCGCGCGTCGCGGCCATTTTCACACGTGCATTGAGATTGATAGGGAGAGGACGTGGCTGGCGTCCTCTCCGTTTAGAAATTAAAATAGATAGGAGAGTGAGAGTGAGACTTACTGGAGCTTAGGAGGAGTTATACTAGTGACTGATGACCAGTGACCTGACCACCAGTGCAGTTTTATAATTTATTATTATTTAATAATCCGTTCTGTTCTTGTTCTCTGCCTGAAAAAAACGATACACAGTGACTCAGTCACACTCACATACCATATCTGTGCTCAGCCCAGTGTGCTGCATCATCTATGTATAATATCTGACTGTGCTCACACAGCTTAATTGTGGGGGAGACTGGGGAGCAGTTATAGGTTATAGCAGGAGCCAGGAGTACATATTAAACAGTGCACACTTTTGCTGCCAGAGTGCCACTGCCAGTGTGACTGACCACTGACCACTGTGACCAGTGACCTGACCACACTGACCACCAGTATAGTATATTGTGATTGAATGTCTGCCTGAAAAAGTACACTCGTCGTGTGACTTGTGTGGTGTTTTTTTATTCTATAAAAATTAAAAAACTCATTCTGCTGACAGACAGTGTCCAGCAGGTCCGTCATTATATAATATATACCTGTCCGGCTGCAGTAGTGATATATATATATTTTTTATATCATTATTTATCATCCAGTCTATACTAGCAGCAGACACAGGGGGTAATTCCAAGTTGATCGCAGCAGGAAATTTTTTAGCAGTTGGGCAAAACCATGTGCACTGCAGGGGGGGCAGATATAACATGTGCAGAGAGAGTTAGATTTGGGTGGGGTGTGTTCAATCTGCAATCTAAATTGCAGTGTAAATATAAAGCAGCCAGTATTTACCCTGCACAGAAACAAAATAACCCACCCAAATCTAACTCTCTCTGCAAATGTTATATCTGCCCCCCCCCTGCAGTGCACATGGTTTTGCCCAAATGCTAAAAAATTTCCTGCTGCGATCAACTTGGAATTACCCCCACAGTACGGTAGTTCACGGCTGTAGCTACCTCTTTGTCGGCACTCGGCAGTCCATCCATAATTGTATACCACCTACCCGTGGGTTTTTTTTTCTTTCTTCTTTATACATACTACATCTCATTATCATCCAGTCTATATTAGCAGCAGACACAGTACAGTACGGTAGTCCACGGCTGTAGCTACCTCTGTGTCGGCACTCGGCAGTCCATCCATAATTGTATACCACCTACCCGTGGTTTTTTTTTTTCTTTCTTCTTTATACATACTACATCTCATTATCATCCAGTCTATATTAGCAGCAGACACAGTACAGTACGGTAGTCCACGGCTGTAGCTACCTCTGTGTCGGCACTCGGCAGTCCATCCATAATTGTATACCACCTACCCGTGGTTTTTTTTTTCTTTCTTCTTTATACATACTACATCTCATTATCATCCAGTCTATATTAGCAGCAGACACAGTACAGTACGGTAGTCCACGGCTGTAGCTATCTCTGTGTCGGCACTCGGCAGTCCATCCATAATTGTATACCACCTACCCGTGGTTTTTTTTTCTTTCTTCTTTATACATACTACATCTCATTATCAACCAGTCTATATTAGCAGCAGACACAGTACAGTACGGTAGTCCACGGCTGTAGCTACCTCTGTGTCGGCACTCGGCAGTCCATCCATAATTGTATACCACCTACCCGTGGTTTTTTTTTCTTTCTTCTTTATACATACTACATCTCATTATCAACCAGTCTATATTAGCAGCAGACACAGTACAGTACGGTAGTCCACGGCTGTAGCTACCTCTGTGTCGGCACTCGGCAGTCCATCCATAATTGTATACCACCTACCCGTGGTTTTTTTTTCTTTCTTCTTTATACATATTACATCTCATTATCATCCAGTCTATATTAGCAGCAGACACAGTACAGTACGGTAGTCCACGGCTGTAGCTACCTCTGTGTCGGCACTCGGCAGTCCATCCATAATTGTATACCACCTACCCGTGGTTTTTTTTTTCTTTCTTCTTTATACATACTACATCTCATTATCAACCAGTCTATATTAGCAGCAGACACAGTACAGTATGGTAGTCCACGGCTGTAGCTACCTCTGTGTCGGCACTCGGCAGTCCATCCATAATTGTATACCACCTACCCGTGGTTTTTTTTTTCTTTCTTCTTTATACATACTACATCTCATTATCATCCAGTCTATATTAGCAGCAGACACAGTACAGTACGGTAGTCCACGGCTGTAGCTACCTCTGTGTCGGCACTCGGCAGTCCATCCATAATTGTATACCACCTACCCGTGGTTTTTTTTTCTTTCTTCTTTATACATACTACATCTCATTATCATCCAGTCTATATTAGCAGCAGACACAGTACAGTACGGTAGTCCACGGCTGTAGCTACCTCTGTGTCGGCACTCGGCAGTCCATCCATAATTGTATACCACCTACCCGTGGTTTTTTTTTCTTTCTTCTTTATACATACTACATCTCATTATCAACCAGTCTATATTAGCAGCAGACACAGTACAGTACGGTAGTCCACGGCTGTAGCTACCTCTGTGTCGGCACTCGGCAGTCCATCCATAATTGTATACCACCTAGTCCTACCCGTGGTTTTTTTTTTCTTTCTTCTTTATACATACTACATCTCATTATCATCCAGTCTATATTAGCAGCAGACACAGTACAGTACGGTAGTCCACGGCTGTAGCTACCTCTGTGTCGGCACTCGGCAGTCCATTCATAATTGTATACCACCTACCCTTGGTTTTTTTTTCTTTCTTCTTTATACATACTACATCTCATTATCAACCAGTCTATATTAGCAGCAGACACAGTACAGTACGGTAGTCCACGGCTGTAGCTACCTCTGTGTCGGCACTCGGCAGTCCATCCATAATTGTATACCACCTAGTCCTACCCGTGGTTTTTTTTTCTTTCTTCTTTATACATACTACATCTCATTATCATCCAGTCTATATTAGCAGCAGACACAGTACAGTACGGTAGTCCATGGCTGTAGCTACCTCTGTGTCGGCACTCGGCAGTCCATCCATAATTGTATACCACCTACCCGTGGTTTTTTTTTCCTTTCTTCTTTATACATACTACATCTCATTATCATCCAGTCTATATTAGCAGCAGACACAGTACAGTACGGTAGTCCACGGCTGTAGCTATCTCTGTGTCGGCACTCGGCAGTCCATCCATAATTGTATACCACCTACCCGTGGTTTTTTTTTCTTTCTTCTTTATACATACTACATCTCATTATCAACCAGTCTATATTAGCAGCAGACACAGTGCAGTACGGTAGTCCACGGCTGTAGCTACCTCTGTGTCGGCACTCGGCAGTCCATCCATAATTGTATACCACCTACCCGTGGTTTTTTTTTCTTTCTTCTTTATACATACTACATCTCATTATCAACCAGTCTATATTAGCAGCAGACACAGTACGGTAGTTCACGGCTGTAGCTACCTCTGTGTCGGCACTCGGCAGTCCATCCATAATTGTATACCACCTACCCGTGTTTTTTTTTTTCTTTCTTCTTTATACATACTACATCTCATTATCATCCAGTCTATATTAGCAGCAGACACAGTACAGTACGGTAGTCCACGGCTGTAGCTACCTCTGTGTCGGCACTCGGCAGTCCATCCATAATTGTATACCACCTACCCGTGGTTTTTCTTTCTTTCTTCTTTATACATACTACATCTCATTATCATCCAGTCTATATTAGCAGCAGACACAGTACAGTACGGTAGTCCACGGCTGTAGCTACCTCTGTGTCGGCACTCGGCAGTCCATCCATAATTGTATACCACCTACCCGTGTTTTTTTTTTCTTTCTTCTTTATACATACTACATCTCATTATCATCCAGTCTATATTAGCAGCAGACACAGTACAGTACGGTAGTCCACGGCTGTAGCTACCTCTGTGTCGGCACTCGGCAGTCCATCCATAATTGTATACCACCTACCCGTGGTTTTTTTTTCTTTCTTCTTTATACATACTACATCTCATTATCATCCAGTCTATATTAGCAGCAGACACAGTACAGTACGGTAGTCCACGGCTGTAGCTACCTCTGTGTCGGCACTCGGCAGTCCATCCATAATTGTATACCACCTACCCGTGGTTTTTTTTTTCTTTCTTCTTTATACATACTACATCTCATTATCAACCAGTCTATATTAGCAGCAGACACAGTACAGTACGGTAGTCCACGGCTGTAGCTACCTCTGTGTCGGCACTCGGCAGTCCATCCATAATTGTATACCAACTACCCGTGGTTTTTTTTTTCTTTCTTCTTTATACATACTACATCTCATTATCAACCAGTCTATATTAGCAGCAGGCACAGTACAGTACGGTAGTCCACGGCTGTAGCTACCTCTGTGTCGGCACTCGGCAGTCCATCCATAATTGTATACTAGTATCCATCCATCTCCATTGTTTACCTGAGGTGCCTTTTAGTTGTGCCTATTAAAATATGGAGAACAAAAATGTTGAGGTTCCAAAATTAGGGAAAGATCAAGATCCACTTCCACCTCGTGCTGAAGCTGCTGCCACTAGTCATGGCCGAGACGATGAAATGCCAGCAACGTCGTCTGCCAAGGCCGATGCCCAATGTCATAGTACAGAGCATGTCAAATCCAAAACACCAAATATCAGTAAAAAAAGGACTCCAAAACCTAAAATAAAATTGTCGGAGGAGAAGCGTAAACTTGCCAATATGCCATTTACCACACGGAGTGGCAAGGAACGGCTGAGGCCCTGGCCTATGTTCATGGCTAGTGGTTCAGCTTCACATGAGGATGGAAGCACTCAGCCTCTCGCTAGAAAACTGAAAATACTCAAGCTGGCAAAAGCACCGCAAAGAACTGTGCGTTCTTCGAAATCCCAAATCCACAAGGAGAGTCCAATTGTGTCGGTTGCGATGCCTGACCTTCCCAACAATGGACGTGAAGAGCATGCGCCTTCCACCATTTGCACGCCCCCTGCAAGTGCTGGAAGGAGCACCCGCAGTCCAGTTCCTGATAGTCAGATTGAAGATGTCAGTGTTGAAGTACACCAGGATGAGGAGGATATGGGTGTTGCTGGGGAGGAAATTGACCAGGAGGATTCTGATGGTGAGGTGGTTTGTTTAAGTCAGGCACCCGGGGAGACACCTGTTGTCCGTGGGAGGAATATGGCCACTGACATGCCTGGTGAAAATACCAAAAAAATCAGCTCTTCGGTGTGGAAGTATTTCAACAGAAATGCGGACAACAGGTGTCAAGCCGTGTGTTGCCTTTGTCAAGCTGTAATAAGTAGGGGTAAGGACGTTAACCACCTCGGAACATCCTCCCTTATACGTCACCTGCAGCGCATTCATAATAAGTCAGTGACAAGTTCAAAAACTTTGGGCGACAGCGGAAGCAGTCCACTGACCAGTAAATCCCTTCCTCTTGTAACCAAGCTCACGCAAACCACCCCACCAACTCCCTCAGTGTCAATTTCCTCCTTCCCCAGGAATGCCAATAGTCCTGCAGGCCATGTCACTGGCAATTCTGACGAGTCCTCTCCTGCCTGGGATTCCTCCGATGCATCCTTGCGTGTAACGCCTACTGCTGCTGGCGCTGCTGTTGTTGCTGCTGGGAGTCGATGGTCATCCCAGAGGGGAAGTCGTAAGCCCACTTGTACTACTTCCAGTAAGCAATTGACTGTTCAACAGTCCTTTGCGAGGAAGATGAAATATCACAGCAGTCATCCTGCTGCAAAGCGGATAACTGAGGCCTTGACAACTATGTTGGTGTTAGACGTGCGTCCGGTATCCGCCGTTAGTTCACAGGGAACTAGACAATTTATTGAGGCAGTGTGCCCCCGTTACCAAATACCATCTAGGTTCCACTTCTCTAGGCAGGCGATACCGAGAATGTACACGGACGTCAGAAAAAGACTCACCAGTGTCCTAAAAAATGCAGTTGTACCCAATGTCCACTTAACCACGGACATGTGGACAAGTGGAGCAGGGCAGGGTCAGGACTATATGACTGTGACAGCCCACTGGGTAGATGTATGGACTCCCGCCGCAAGAACAGCAGCGGCGGCACCAGTAGCAGCATCTCGCAAACGCCAACACTTTCCTAGGCAGGCTACGCTTTGTATCACCGGTTTCCAGAATACGCACACAGCTGAAAACCTCTTACGGCAACTGAGGAAGATCATCGCGGAATGGCTTACCCCAATTGGACTCTCCTGTGGATTTGTGGCATCGGACAACGCCAGCAATATTGTGTGTGCATTAAATATGGGCAAATTCCAGCACGTCCCATGTTTTGCACATACCTTGAATTTGGTGGTGCAGAATTAAAAAAAAAACGACAGGGGCGTGCAAGAGATGCTGTTGGTGGCCAGAAGAATTGCGGGACACTTTCGGCGTACAGGCACCACGTACAGAAGACTGGAGCACCACCAAAAACTACTGAACCTGCCCTGCCATCATCTGAAGCAAGAAGTGGTAACGAGGTGGAATTCAACCCTCTATATGCTTCAGAGGTTGGAGGAGCAGCAAAAGGCCATTCAAGCCTATACAATTGAGCACGATATAGGAGGTGGAATGCACCTGTCTCAAGCGCAGTGGAGAATGATTTCAACGTTGTGCAAGGTTCTGATGCCCTTTGAACTTGCCACACGTGAAGTCAGTTCAGACACTGCCAGCCTGAGTCAGGTCATTCCCCTCATCAGGCTTTTGCAGAAGAAGCTGGAGACATTGAAGGAGGAGCTAACACGGAGCGATTCCGCTAGGCATGTGGGACTTGTGGATGGAGCCCTTAATTCGCTTAACAAGGATTCACGGGTGGTCAATCTGTTGAAATCAGAGCACTACATTTTGGCCACCGTGCTCGATCCTAGATTTAAAGCCTACCTTGGATCTCTCTTTCCGGCAGACACAAGTCTGCTGGGGTTGAAAGACCTGCTGGTGAGAAAATTGTCAAGTCAAGCGGAACGCGACCTGTCAACATCTCCTCCTTCACATTCTCCCGCAACTGGGGGTGCGAGGAAAAGGCTCAGAATTCCGAGCCCACCCGCTGGCGGTGATGCAGGGCAGTCTGGAGCGACTGCTGATGCTGACATCTGGTCCGGACTGAAGGACCTGACAACGATTACGGACATGTCGTCTACTGTCACTGCATATGATTCTCTCACCATTGAAAGAATGGTGGAGGATTATATGAGTGACAGCATCCAAGTAGGCACGTCACACAGTCCGTACTTATACTGGCATGAAAAAGAGGCAATTTGGAGGCCCTTGCACAAACTGGCTCTATTCTACCTAAGTTGCCCTCCCACAAGTGTGTACTCCGAAAGAGTGTTTAGTGCCGCCGCTCACCTTGTCAGCAATCGGCGTACGAGGTTACATCCAGAAAATGTGGAGAAGATGATGTTCATTAAAATGAATTATAATCAATTCCTCCGCGGAGACATTGACCAGCAGCAATTGCCTCCACAAAGTACACAGGGAGCTGAGATGGTGGATTCCAGTGGGGACGAATTGATAATCTGTGAGGAGGGGGATGTACACGGTGATATATCGGAGGATGATGATGAGGTGGACATCTTGCCTCTGTAGAGCCAGTTTGTGCAAGGAGAGATTAATTGCTTCTTTTTTGGTGGGGGTCCAAACCAACCCGTCATATCAGTCACAGTCGTGTGGCAGACCCTGTCACTGAAATGATGGGTTGGTTAAAGTGTGCATGTCCTGTTTATACAACATAAGGGTGGGTGGGAGGGCCCAAGGACAATTCCATCTTGCACCTCTTTTTTCTTTAATTTTTCTTTGCGTCATGTGCTGTTTGGGGAGGGTTTTTTGGAAGGGACATCCTGCGTGACACTGCAGTGACACTCCTAGATGGGCCCGGTGTTTGTGTCGGCCACTAGGGTCGCTTATCTTACTCACACAGCTACCTCATTGCGCCTCTTTTTTTCTTTGCGTCATGTGCTGTTTGGGGAGGTTTTTTTGGAAGGGACATCCTGCGTGACACTGCAGTGACACTCCTAGATGGGCCCGGTGTTTGTGTCGGCCACTAGGGTCGCTTATCTTACTCACACAGCTACCTCATTGCGCCTCTTTTTTTCTTTGCGTCATGTGCTGTTTGGGGAGGGTTTTTTGGAAGGGACATCCTGCGTGACACTGCAGTGACACTCCTAGATGGGCCCGGTGTTTGTGTCGGCCACTAGGGTCGCTTATCTTACTCACACAGCTACCTCATTGCGCCTCTTTTTTTCTTTGCGTCATGTGCTGTTTGGGGAGGGTTTTTTGGAAGGGACATCCTGCGTGACACTGCAGTGCCACTCCTAGATGGGCCAGGTGTTTGTGTCGGCCTCTAGGGTCGCTTAGCTTAGTCATCCAGCGACCTCGGTGCAAATTTTAGGACTAAAAATAATATTGTAAGGTGTGAGGTATTCAGAATAGACTGAAAATGAGTGGAAATGATGGTTTTTGAGGTTAATAATACTTTGGGATCAAAATGACCCCCAAATTCTATGATTTAAGCTGTTTTTTAGGTTTTTTGGAAAAAAACACCCGAATCCAAAACACACCCGAATCCGACAAAAAAAATTCGGTTAGGTTTTGCCAAAACGCGGTCGAACCCAAAACACGGCCGCGGAACCGAACCCAAAACCAAAACACAAAACCCGAAAAATTTCCGGCGCTCATCTCTAGTTTGTGTCGGCCACTTGGGTCGCTTAGCTTAGCCATCCAGCGACCTTGGTGCACCTCTTTTTTTCTTTGCATCATGCGCTGTTTGGGGACTATTTTTTTAAGTGCCATCCTGTCTGACACTGCAGTGCCACTCCTAGATGGGCCAGGTGTTTGTGTCGGCCACTTGGGTCGCTTAGCTTAGCCATCCAGCGACCTCGGTGCAAATTTTAGGAGTAAAAATAATATTGTGAGGTGTGAGAATAGACTGGAAATGAGTGGAAATTATGGTTATTGAGGTTAATAATACTGTGGGATCTAAATTACCCCCAAATTCTATTATTTAAGCTGTTTTTGAGGGTTTTTTTTGTAAAAAAACACCCGAATCCAAAACACACCCGAATCCAACAAAAAAAATTCAGGGAGGTTTTGCCAAAACGCGTCCGAATCCAAAACACGGCCGTGGAACCGAATCCAAAACCAGAACACAAAACCCGAAAAATTTCCAGTGCACATAAGCAACCTACAGGTATGGAAAATGTGGTGTGTATACTAAAAACATGCAGATTTGAGGGCATAGAGGAGAATTTTGCCTTTTTATGCATTAAGGTGATACTAAAATAATCTGAAAAGGGTGTAAAAACATCAGTTTTCACATTATTTTAGTAATATATATATATATATATATATATAGATGGTAAGCTTGCGAGCAGGGCCCTCCTACCTCTATAACTGTTTGTTTCACCCAGTTTTGTCATCTAATTGTGTCCAGTTGTAAAGCGCAACGGAATTTGCTGCGCTTTATAAGAAACTGTTAATAAATAAATATATATATACAGTATATATACAGTATATATATATATATATATATATATACACTGCTCAAAAAAATAAAGGGAACACTTAAACAACATAATGTAACTCCAAGTCAATCAAACTTCTGTGAAATCAAACTGTCCACTTAGGAAGCAACACTGATTGACAATCAATTTCACATGCTGTTGTGCAAATGGAATAGACAACAGGTGGGAATTATAGGCAATTAGCAAGACACCCCCAATAAAGGAGTTGTTCTGCAGGTGGTGACCACAGACCACTTCTCAGCTCCTATGCTTTCTGGCTGATGTTTTGATCACTTTTGAAAGCTGGCGGTGCTTTCACTCTAGTGGTAGCATGAGGCGGAGTCTACAACCCACACAAGTGGCACAGGTAGTGCAGCTCTTCCAGGATAGCACATCAATGCGAGCTGTGGCAAGAAGGTTTGCTGTGTATGTGAGCATAGTGTCCAGAGCATGGAGGTGCTACCAGGAGACAGGCCAGTACATCAGGAGACGTGGAGGAGGCCGCAGGAGGGCAACAACCCAGCAGCAGGACCGCTACCTCCGCCTTTGTGCAAGGAGGAACAGGAGGAGCACTGCCAGAGCCCTGCAAAATGACCTCCAGCAAGCCACAAATGTGCATGTGTCTACTCAAACGATTAGAAACAGACTCCATGAGGGTGGTATGAGGGCCCGACGTCCACAGGTGGGGGTTGTGCTTACAGCCCAACACCGTGCAGGACGTTTGGCATTTGCCAGAGTACACCAAGTTTGGCAAATTCGCCACTGGCGCCCTGTGCTCTTCACAGATGAAAGCAGGTTCTCACTGAGCTCATGTGACAGACGTGACAGAGTCTGGAGACGCCAAGGAGAACGTTCTGCTGCCTGCAACATCCTCCAGCATGACCGGTTTGGCAGTGGGTCAGTAATGGTGTGGGGTGGCATTTCTTTGGGGGGCCGCACAGCCCTCCATGTGCTCGCCAGGGGTAGCCTGACTGCCATTAGGTACCGAGATGAGATCCTCAGACCCCTTGTGAGACCATATACTGGTGCGGTTGGCCCTGGGTTCCTCCTAATGCAAGACAATGCTAGACCTCATGTGGCTGGAGTGTGTCAGCAGTTCCTGCAAGATGAAGGCATTGATGCTATGGACTGGCCCGCCCGTTCCCCAGACCTGAATCCAATTGAGCACATCTGGGACATCCTGTCTCGCTCCATCCACCAACACCACGTTGCACCACAGACTGTCCAGGAGTTGGCGGATGCTTTAGTCCAGGTCTGGGAGGAGATCCCTCAGGAGACCATCCGCCACCTCATCAGGAGCATGCCCAGGCGTTGTAGGGAGGTCATACAGGCACGTGGAGGCCACACACACTACTGAGCCTCATTTTGACTTGTTTTAAGGACATTGCATCAAAGTTGGATCAGCCTGTAGTGTGTTTTTCCACTTTAATTTTGAGTGTGACTCCAAATCCAGAGCTCCATGGGTTAATAAATTTGATTCCCATTGATAATTTTTGTGTGATTTTGTTGTCAGCACATTCAACTATGTAAAGAACAAAGTATTTAATAAGAATATTTAATTCATTCAGATCTAGGATGTGTTATTTTAGTTTTCCCTTTATTTTTTTGAGCAGTGTATATATATATATATATATATATATATACTATATAATAGCCCAGAGTGACTGTGTGTATAACGCTAGGCATGGCTAGGAGCTCCCATTCGGTTAGCAGCAGGTCTATCACAGCCAGTCCACAGCTGATTGGGCGAGAAACATCTAATGGGAGGCCCTGCCCTTTGGCTGCTGTGCGTTCCCAGAGCAGGATTAACAATGGGGCTGATGGAGCTGCAGCTCCAGGTTCACACCCCAAAATAGGGCCACTGCATCTGCAGCAACACACCCTCCAACAATTTACACATAAAAATCCCTACAAGTTCAAAAAGGGGGCGTTGTGATGTGGCCCCTTTTCCTATACTGTCAATGGTAGTTTGGAGAGCCAAAAATCGGTACAGACCATAAAAAAAGGGACTGTACCTGCCAAAAAGGTACAGCTGGAGGGTATGTCACTGCATCTGCACTGTAGATAGGAGGGGGGGGGGGAATCCTTTTACTGCAGCATCCTATGTCCTGCTGCCAGTCCGCCAGCCCCCTCCGGCATCAACAATCCCCACTCCCTAGCCGCGGCGCAGGTGGAACAAAAGCTGCTGCCGCCACCGGCATACATGTGTATGAAAGTGGTGTAGCGGAAGGCTACCATAGCCCTCCCTGCACCGCATACTCTCTGAGCACTGGAACCTCCTCTGCGTGTGATGTCACAGAAGTGCCTCCCCACCACAGCCATGCCCAGATCCCCAGAGGCCCTGACTCCACAACACAGCACCTGGGCTGCCGGCTTGGAAGCCCTGAGATGGCTAATGTAACGGATAGAGTGGGTGATATCACGTAGGGCAATGTCTGTATGATGAATCAATGTAAAAGGTGACGGTGCTATGAAGTGCAGTGGGTGTGCAGTGTCACTGACTGCACAGCACTCTCACCTTTTGCATTGATTCAGCGAGTCAGTTCTGCCAGCCAGTCACTATTGTTAGCGCCAGTGTCCCAACACACCGCATTACAGGGAAGTAGATGCACTAAATAAACAACAGCTCCCAGCAGCCCTTAGCGCCGAAGCATTCCGGCACTAAGGCCTGCTGGGAGCTGTAGTTTATTGAGTGCATCTTCTTCCCTGTAATGCGGCCAGGGCCGTCTTAACAGCAGTAAGGGCCCCTGGGCACAGCAATACACTGGGGCCCTTACCCATCCTTCAGCGGTAGGGGTGTGTGTGTGTGTGTGTGTGTGTGTGGGGGGGGGGGTTGCTATCAGCGGCAGCTTTGATGTTTCTCGGGCGGTAGGGGGTGTTCTATCTTCCACTCAGCATGTAGGACCTGGAGCAGTAATTTCTGCTAATTACTCCTTTACTGCACAGATGGAGTGGGAGGGAGAACACTAAACTGTAGAAGGGGACATTGGGCTGAATGAAGGGGCCTCGGTAGTACATGACTTCCAGGGTGGTATGGGGTGTTTAATATAGGTAGGGGAGGGGTCGGTAGTGGAGTGGGCTTAATATTCTTCATTTTCTGGTGAGAGGGCAGTTTGCTTGACTGCAGATACAGTATCTCAAGTTCCTGGAAAAAGATTTCTTAGCTTTGAATGGGATAAAAAAATTAGAGAGTCTCACCTTTCAGGAGATACTGGGGACTTGGGGATCAGAGTTCAGGAGGCAGAGCAATCTACCAATGAATATATAAAACAGCATATTAGACGTGTGGAGCTGGAGCAGGGACTGGCTGCTGGAAGGCTGATATCTCTGGTTCTGGGCATAGTAGAGACAAGCTGCTAATGTCCACCGAAAGTGGAGACTCCCACCTTTTGGCGTATACCCTCAGAAAAACTGTAAGTCAGACAGAGCCAGCGAGATCTGGCTGGGAAGAGCAATTAATAGTCTCGGATGGGGACCACAGCCTTGAAGTCAGATATCTCCGGTTCCCTAGGGCCGATTTTTAAAAACCTGGTACCCCTGGAAAGAGGGGACCCTCAGCTATCAGCCTAGGGCCCTTATACTCCTGGGGCCCTTGGGCAAGTGCCCATTGAGCCCATATGAAAAGACGGCCCTGAATGCGGCGCTTTGGGACACCGGCGCTAACAATATTGACTGGCTGCTGTGCGAGTTTCCGGGAGAGCCACCGCCAAAGGGAGGACAGCAGCTTAGCTTCTTCCAGGAGGAGAAGCAGGAGAAGCATTACCCGCCCCTCCCCCTCTCGCAGTACCTCCGAGCCCCAGCCGTGGCACCCCCTCTCCACCACCCGTGGTGGCTCCGTGCCCCCTCCCCCACCCCAGCAATCCTGCACCCGCCCCTCCCCCACCCGTGGCAACACCGCACCTGCCCCTCTCCCACCCGCGGCACCCCCGCAACTGCTCCTACCCCACCCGCGGTGGCTCCGGGCCCCACCCGCGACAACCATGCACCCGCCCCTTCCCCACCCACGGCATCCCCGCAACCACCCCTCCCCCACCCGCGGCAACCCCTGACCCCCTCCCCCATCCGGGTCTCCCCCGCACCACAGCACCTACTAGGTGATTCATCAGGCCCTGCGTGCGCTGTTCACGCCGTTGCAAGGGGCTACGACCCCTTAACCATCGCCCTTTGTCCGTGCAATATTTAACCACTCACACAGTTATGATTGGAGGTAATACTCCATATAATACAAATATTGCAGGCCACAAGGGCGTGCAAGGGTTAAGGGGGCGTAGCCCCTTACGATGGTGTGAAGAGCGCCCATAGGGAGCGATGAATCACCTAGTATATATATATATATCCCTGACGACGGGCGGAGGCCCGAAACAATTGTTGGATGTTACTCCATTAAATTAATCACTGGTTGAAAAGTCTCCTGAGTGCCGCCAGATTTTCTTCATTATTCCTGGATGTTTCATCTCATGGAGGGCACCGGAGCAGATGTTATACCAGCAAGGGGAGTGCCGGCTGCTTTGATGCTTTATATATATATATATATATATATATATATGGCAGAGTTACAGGCGGCACTCACGGACTCCTTCAGAAACGACCAGGAACCCCAGGTCTGTGTACAACTTTTCGGATTTTATTATCCTTCATCAGGTAACAACATATACAAGCCATAAAAGCTTACCTTTATACCAAACAAGTGATGTGAAAAAGTGCATGTGCAAACGAGATCCAAACCACCCTCGTACTTCCGCTGACGTCATCACTATCAGACGGCGCCGGGCGGAAGACAGGAACACCGTTACCATGGAATCTGTTACCATGGGATCTGTATACAAAACAAGTAGCAGCGGTTTAAATGCACAGAATGTCAGGAGTACAAATCAAAATGAACAATCCAATACAATATCATGAAAGATTATAATGAGCTATAAAAAGCAATTGAGGGAGAGCATTTCACTTAAGCCATTAGGGGCAATCGTGTTTAAAAGATGGATCCATCTGACTTCACATTGCAAGAGCACTCTGGCTCTATCGCCACCCCTGCTATCCTCACTGATCTGATCAAGTATTTTATAACGTAGGGATGAGAGTGAGTGTCCCCTAGCCTTAAAGTGTTTGGCAACCGGCTGGTCCACATTTTTGCCCTCCAGTGATTGTTTAATGGCGCTCCGATGCTGCGCCATTCGCTCCTTAAACTGGCACACAGTCTTCCCGATATAATATAAGCTACAAGGGCATATAATGCAATACACAACATACTTGCTGGAGCAGGTTAAGACATGTTTGATTTTAATTTTTCTGCCCGTGTGGGGATGAGTGATATAATCCCCAGTCTCTAGATAAGAGCAGGTCGTACATCCAAGGCACTTATAATTGCCTGGTTTCTTTGTCATGAAGTGCTCAGTTGTTCTTTTAGATGTTCCAGATATATCTGTGTGGACCACAAAGTCCCTAATATTTCTACCCCTAGTGTAGCAAGGAAGTAATTTACGTTTGGATAAATCTGGTAAATCAGGGTCTGATTGAATTACTGGCCAAATTCCCTTTGCAGTTGATACCAGTTTTTTGGTGGATACAGTGTAATTATTAACCCAAATGACCGAGGAATCAGCTTTGTTTTCCACGGTACACTTGCCAGTACTAAATTTCGGAGCTGCCAATGCTTTAGATCTAGCAATTCGTAGATCATTGCTGTGGTAACCTCTCTAAAGAAATTTTTTTGTCATGGCTTCCATCTTCACAGCCTCATCCGTGGTGTCACTGCAAATGCGGTGCACCCGGAGGAACTGGGAATAGGGAAGCCCCCTCTTTAACGAATCAGGGTGATGGCTGGCTGCTTGTAATAGATTGTTGCAATCGGTAGGCTTCTGATAGATCGAGGTAGCAAATGTGGAATCCCTAATGCTTATTTCCATGTCTAAAAATTGTATCTTTTCTTTTTGAACATTATATGTAAACTTGATGTTAGGATCTCTAGAAT
Source organism: Pseudophryne corroboree (assembly GCF_028390025.1). Classification (NCBI taxonomy): domain Eukaryota; kingdom Metazoa; phylum Chordata; class Amphibia; order Anura; family Myobatrachidae; genus Pseudophryne; species Pseudophryne corroboree. The sequence continues at coordinate 66,241,456 of NC_086453.1, forward strand.
TAATGTCACTCATCATGCTGTGTAATAAATCTGGGGCTCCTATCCATAGAAAGAAAACATCATCTATGAATCTGGTAAATAAAGGGATAAAATTAACATTGCAGCTGTCAAAAAACAATTTCTCCTCCACGTCAAACATGAACACATTGGCGTACGTAGGTGCGACACACGCACCCATCGCACACCCTTGCTTTTGCAAAAAAAATTCATCATTAAAGATAAAATAATTCCTCTCAAGAACCAAGCTAAGCAATTTTAAGAAAAATACAATGTCAGGACCCTTATACAGGGGATTGCCGGTTATGAGCAACCGAACTGCTTCTATCCCCCTGTCGTGGGGAATATTGGTGTAAAGACTCACCACGTGGGCTGTACATAACCAGCAATCACCAGGAACCACACCAAAATCCCTGAGCTTCTGCAGGAACATGGTTGTATCCTTAAGGTACGTTGATCTATTCTGTACCACAGGTTGTAGATAGAAGTCCAAATACTTGGAAACCTGGAAGTATAAGGAGTCTCTAGCAGAGACGATCGGTCTACCAGGTGGGTTACGTGCATCTTTGTGTATCTTAGGTAACAGATTGAAAACAGGGACTCGTGGGCAATCCTTCAAGAGAGTGCTCCTCACGGATTCAGTGATGATACCATCATCACAAGCAAGTTGTAAAGTGTCCTTCAACTCTATGTAAAACTCCTCAGTCGGGTTTCTATGTAGAGAAGTGTAAATGGACTCATCCCTCAGTTGACGATATGCTTCGATTTTATATGCCTCCAAGTCTTGCACCACGATACCCCCACCCTTATTGGCCGGGCGTATGGTGATGTCCCCATAACTGGATAAATCACGTAGCGCCTTCCATTCGTTGGTAGATAAATTCTTCGTGACAGACCTATTCTCTTTGTCACAATCCTCAATACATCCAGATATAGTCCTGGTAAAAGCCTTAATGGCGATGTTATTGGAGAAGGGTTCGAAATTGGATTTCACCCTGATCGGGCATGATGGAACAGTTGTCTGTTCCGGCTTAGATTCTGCTTGGTTCCTCCCAAAGTATTCATTCAATCGCAGTTGTCTATTCAATCGATATAGATCAACTTTACTTCTCAAGGAATTATGGGGATTCGTCGGCACAAAACTCAAGCCCCTCCTCAGAACTGAGATCTCATCATCATTCAGAATACGGGAGGAAAGGTTGAAAATCATTTCTTTGACTTTACTGCCCGCTTTCCCTTGCCTTTCACATTGTCCGCCTCTGCGGGTTCTCGATCTCCGGTGCTTTCTATACGTGCCCTGGTGATCACCCCTAAAGGGGATTGACCCCTGGATTTGGGGTGTTTAGAGCTGGCTGGCTCCGTCTCACTGCAGGATGCCCCGCTGGAGGTTTCAGTGTCCATGGCAGAACGGTTACCTCGCAAATTGACCCTATTGCTGCGTTTCTTATAAGGTCTCCGTCCACCCCCTTGCTGATTGACCCAAAAATAGACCTTATTCTCAGCATAGTCTTTTGTGACTGTTGCTAATTTCTTGGTCTTGAATTTAATCAATTCAGTTTTATATTTTTCAGTCTCCATATTTAATTTGGATAACCAATCAGTGGAGGTGTCAGCCAAAAAAGTCTCAGTGCAGGTTTGTTCCAATATCTTGATTTTTTCTCTGGTAATTTGGAGTTCACGGGTGGCCTCTTCTATGACCAGAAGGATTAAGTCAAAAGATGCCTTATTGAGAACAGCCACCCATTTGCGACAAAAATCTGCATTATGTCGCGCAATGGTGGGTAAGTTCTTGATGCGAAACCCACATGGGATTTTTTTCTCCCTGTAATACTCAGACAAGCAAACTCCATGCAGGTAAAAATCAGTCTCTCTGTTTCTGAGTCTTAGGAGATCAGTATAATATTGGTCATTGGTATCATGCCCTGCAGCAGTGGACAATCTGTCAGTGATCAGGATGCGTCTAGCATCAGCGTCAGAGAGTGACAATATCTCCCCATCTGGCAAAGTCGTAATTCTATAACCACTATTATCCTCACTGATAGATTCCATGATTTGAGAAAAACGTGATTAAGATAAGCTGAAGGCTGCATAAGCCTGAGGCCATATAAGAGATCCACTTTTTGTGATTGGTTGTTTAAATGACTAAGCAGTTGCTAGGCAGATCAGTTTCCCTGTTGGGTTTTTTCCTATTGGATTAGAAGGTTGTGCATCAGGATTAATGGGAGGGTCTTAGGATAGTATATAGGTGGGGGCCATTTTCCTAGACTTCCTCTTGCCATTCATTGTATGGCCCAGGAAGGATAAGTATATCATTACTTATATAATTTGTTTATTCATTGTTGTTATTCATTGTTTATTCATTGCAGTGCATTTTACCCCCTTTGCTCCCCCCTTTTTGCTGCTGATTTTGCCTGTTAGGTGCCAGGGTATTTGCGGCTGTGTCTCCCCCCCTCCTAGCATGCCGCGGCCTAGGTGTTCTGCCCCTCCCCCTCGACGCCTCGTGGAGGCTGTGGGCACCCCCCGCTCCCGTTCCCCTAGTGCTGGGCCCCGGAGGCTGTTTCCTGCTGCTGCGGACAGGCGGCGGGGGCGGGCAGTGACGGCCCGCTGCCCGGCCAGCCGGGGGCAGGCGGCCAGCGGGCGCGCTACACGTGGCACCGGGCCGCGGTCGCCGGCGCCCCCAGCAGCCCAGTCTTCGGCGCCGTCTCCAGCACACGGCGCGCTGATCAGCGCCGGTCCTCTCCTGCCTTCCCCGCGGGCGGCTCTCGGCGGCGGCTCGGGTGCCCACGTGGTGCCGGGCGGCCGCGGCCGGGCTGCAAGCGGTGAGGGGGGGGGGGGCGGTGCGCAAGTGGGGGTTATGAGCCTGGGACAGCGGGGAGAGCCCCCCGCTGTACCCAGAGCGGTGCATGAACCACAGGCACCCCTATCAGGCGTGGGGCCTATAGCGCCCAGGTATTTAATTGGGGATGGGGGGTTGTCGAACCCTGGTGTGGCCGGGGCGGGGGACGTGGCAGTGGCTGCTGCTGCGCCCGCCCCGGCTTCGGGGACGGGACAAGATTTCACGGATGTGGACCCGACATCGGGGGCCTGTTTTATGGGCCCCTGGTCGTCAGTCGCGCCGCCGCCCGTGGCGGCATCCCCATTCGTCGGTTTTCAAACCCCCCCCCCCCGTACTGCCGGGGGCATTGCAGCTAGTGGCAACGCAGGCGTCCATCGCGGCATCTTACCATACACCCGGCCCCGCTCCTTCCTTCGCAGCTCAGCAAGGCTTCACGGGGAACCAGTCCTTCCACGGGGGTTTTCCGTGGCCGCTGGCGCCGGCGTTCTCCTTAGCGGCCAGCATGCCCTCCATGGGCTTCGCGGTGGCGTCCGGTCCGCAATTTTCCCCGCACATAGCCGGCGCGGGCGCCGGCATACAGACCACATGGTCGGTCGGCGGCCCCCGAGTCGCGGTGCCCCTCCCTGCCTTTGCGGGCTTGCAATCGGGGCAGCCGCTGGGCGGCGGGAGTCAGGTCGCGCGGGGTTGGCCACCCCTCGCAGCACCCCCTCAGTTCCTTCCGATGTCATCCGGCTGGGCGGGGGGCGAGCGGCTACACGCCGCATGCTGCGTGGCGGCCTTCTTACCCCGCGGGTTTCGGTGCCGGGGGCGGGGCTGCCTTCACGCAATCAGGCGGGTACGCCTCGGTGGCAGGTCCTCCCCTGCAGCTTCCCGCCGACCCTTCGCTGCGGAGCGGCTGGGCGGGGCCTCCTCCCCCGCAGGTTCAACCCATTGTTAATGATGTTTTGGTCTCTTCTGCGCCTGTTGTCCCCTCTGTTTCTCCCTCACAGGTTCCGGCTAGTTCCGGGGCTACGCCCGCCAGGAGGCGAGAGTTGGAGACGGCCGCGGCGTCGACAGGGGAGGTGCGACCACCAGCAGGGGCGGGGGCAGCGGACGACGCGGTTCCGGGTCCTTCTACCACAGGTGAGCTAAACCTTTCTTTACACATGTCGACCTGTAGTTCTTCATCCTCTAGCAGTGTTTCGTCCGGTTCTCCGCGGCGCCCGCGTAAATTGGCTAGACTCATCGCGCGGCGTATGGCGAAGGAGGCACATCAGGTGGCCGCGACGGTGGTCCCTCTTGACCCCCGCCGTTATGGGGAGATGGTACATTGTGCCAACACTGCAGTTACACGGGGGGTTCGTAAGCGCATGTGGGAAAAAATCCGGAAGGGGAAGTACGTAGACATATTCACCCTTACGGAGGAAATGCGACAGGGTTTTGACGCAGCCAAGAAGCCGGGTGGCATTGGGGAAAATGCGTTTCGCAATTTTCACCAGTGGTTACGTGGTTTTTTGGTTTTCACGGCTTGCTACACGGAATCGCATCCCTCAGAGTATGCCAACCTAGTTAAATATTTGTTTTTGGTACACGACATGTACTTAAAATCCAAGGGTTCCGCGTGGCGGGATTACGACGAGAAGTTCCGTCGCAATCAGGATGGCAACCCCATCCTGCCCGCGGGTTTTAAGGATGTCGAGGTGTGGTTGGAGGTCACGCAGCAGGTCAAGCCCACCCCGGACGTCACGGTCAAGAAGCCCGGGGCGGCCGGGGCTGCGGGTTCCCGCTTGTTAGGGAAAGGCAAGTGCTTCGCCTATAACGACGGCAAATGCGTCAAAGGAGCGAGTTGTCGTTTTCGCCACTCATGTAAGTTGTGCGGGGCGAGTCACCCGGCCAAGGATTGCACCTCGGCGGCAAGCGGTAAGCCCGCCACTTCCGCCGAGGCCGGGGGAGTTGGCAAGTAAGGCCTTCTCCCCGATCCGAGTGCCCGAGTTACAGCGCTGGCTTAGCTTGTACCCCGATGAAGCGGCAGCGTCGTTTCTATTGGAGGGCTTTCGGCACGGTTTTCGTTTGCCCATTTCGGATTCGGTGCATGTGGTGGCGCGCCAGAATTTGAGATCGGCTCGCGAATTCCCGCAGGAGGTCCAGCGGAAGGTGGACGGGGAGATTGGCCTAGGGCGCATGGCTGGGCCCTACGCCTTTCCCCCGCTGCTCTCCTTGTGCATTTCCCCAGTAGGGGTGGTGCCCAAGAAGGCCGCGGGCAAGTTTCGCTTAATACAGCACTTGTCGCACCCTCCGGGGGCGTCAGTCAACGATGCGATTCCGGAGGCGAAATGCAGAGTACGTTATCAGTCTTTTGATGACGCGCTGCGCTTGGTGCGGGATTGTGGTCCGGGGGGTCTGTTGGCAAAATTGGACGTGGAGTCGGCCTTTCGCCTACTCCCGCTGCACCCAGATTCCCTTCGGTTTCTTAGGTTCAAATTAGGGGGCGAATTTTACGTGGATCGGTGTCTCCCCATGGGTTGCTCTGTCTCCTGCGCCTACTTTGAGAGTTTTAGCACATTTTTGCACTGGTGCGTCCAGACCGCCTCAGGTCAACGGGGGGTGGCTCACTACCTGGACGACTTTCTCTTTGTGGGGCCCGGGGACAGTTCGATCTGTGGGGACATTCTGTCGGTGGCACGATCGTTATTCAACGATTTAGGGGTGCCCGTCGCGCAGGACAAGTGCGAGGGCCCTTGCACTTGTCTTAGCTATCTGGGTATTGAAATTGACACGGTGGGGGGTTGCTGTCGCCTGCCCGAGGATAAAGTGCGTAAGCTTTTGGGTTTAATTACTGACTGTTTAGGCAAACGCAGGGTTCGGCTTAAGCAGGTGCAGTCTTTGCTGGGTTCTCTCAATTTTGCGTGCCGGATTATCCCCATGGGTAGGATTTTCTGTTGCAAACTGGAGCGGGCCACGGCGGGGACGGTCCGGCAGAGTCACACCGTGTACCTTTCCCGCGAGATCAGAGATGATTTGCGTATTTGGGTCTCTTTCCTGGTGTCCTTCAACAGGGAGGTTTTGTGGCCCGCGCCTTGTTGTTCCAGTAGGCAGCTGCAATTGTTCACGGATGCCTCAGGCAGTCGAGGTTTTGGCGCATTTTTTGCTGGTGCATGGTGCGCTGCGGCTTGGCCGGCCTCTTGTGTAACGCGTGGGTTTACCAAGAACCTCCTTTTGCTGGAATTGTTCCCGATCATAGTGGCTCTTGAATTATGGGCCGGCCAGTTCGCAAATAGGGACATCTCGTTTCGTTGCGACAACTTGGGGGTGGTACATGCGATTAATAATCAGCGTTCCTCCTCGCCGCAGGCTCTGAGGCTGCTACGGCATCTAGTGTTAGTTTGCTTGCAGCGCAATATTAATTTCAGGGCCCGCCACGTTCCTGGAGTTGACAATGGAATTGCGGATGCATTGTCTCGGTTCCAGTTTGACAAATTCAGGGCGTTGGTCCCGGGAGCGGCGGCGGAGGGGTTACAGTGCCCACCTTCTGTCTGGCAGATGGTCGAGTCGGGTTAACTGCTTTAGCCAGGTGTGCTCTGGCTCCCTCCACTCTCCGAGCGTATGATGCAGCCTGGCGGGATTGGTCGGTCTTTCAGGGTAGGTACGGGGCAGCAGGTGAGTCCTCGGCCGACGCCCTGTTGACCTTTGTTTGGGAACATTACCAAAACGGTAGGTCAAAAGCGGCCATGGCAGCTGCCCTTGCGGGCATTTCTTTTCACTCGCGGCTCCACGGGATGACGGACCCCACGGGGTCTTTTGTCCTTTCCAGAGCGCTGAAAGGTTGGGCTAGGTTGCGCCCGGCGCCTGCGGACTCACGTAGGCCTATAACGTTGCAGCTTCTAACAGATTTACTGCGGGTGCTGCCTCAAATTGCGTCCTCGGAATTCGAGGTCGCGTTGTTTCGTTGTGCGTATGCCCTGGCCTTTTTCGGGGCTTTCCGAGTGAGCGAGTTGGTGGCATGCAGCAGGGCGTCTCGGGAGTCGGGTTTGCTTTACGAAAATGTGCGATTGCAGGAGGGCCTGTTGCTCTGTAGGATTGTGCGATCCAAGACAGATCAAACAGGTCGGGGTCGCTGGTTGTCCTTGGAGGCTCAGGTGGAACCGGGTGTTTGCCCGCTGCGGTTGACGCAGGAGTATGTACGGTTGAGGCCTCCGGGGGGCGACCAGCTGCTGGTGCACGCGCAGGTGGACCCTCTGACAAAGTTTCAATTTGCTGCTGTGTTCAAAAAATGTTTGGCGGCGTTGGGCTTGCAGGGGGCGGACTTCGGTACCCATTCCTTTCGGATTGGGGCGGCTACCCATGCAGCGGCTACAGGTTCATCCCCTGCGGCTATTCGGGAGCTGGGCCGTTGGAAGTCGGCCTCCTATAGGTCCTATGTCCGTTTGGATAAGTTATAGTTGCGCCTGTTGCGCTAACCCAAAAACGTGTTTACTCGTCGGTTTTTGAACGCTTACCGTTCAGGAATCGAGGGTGTGAAGTGAATTTTTAAAATTTTTCCTCCGAGGGGGCCTAATTTCAATTGGCTGTTCTATCAAGGTCCACGGGAGGTTTTTTGATTTTTCTCCTTCACTTGGGTTGTTTTTTGTTACGTTGTGCTTTATGCATGGTTTATGTTCATAATCTGATGTTAGGATATTTTCTTTTGCAGCTGTCATCAATTTTGGGGACCAAGTATGGCTGGTTGGTCATTCCTATATTTTTTGGGCGGCAAAACATCCCATGGCAGCTAGGTCGACTGAGGTTTTTGGGTCCAGGCAATTGAGATGGTTAGGTGTGCGAGGTATGTTATGGGGTGATTTGTTGCGGGTCCTTTTTTCCCGGGAGCGCCGCTGGGGTCGCCCTAGTTGTATCGTCATTCATTTGGGGGGTAATGATCTAGGTCGAGTTAAGGGCATAGATTTGATTTTGTCCGTTAAGGCGGATGTGGTGGCGATCCGTTGTCACTGGCCAGGAGTCGTCATTGTTTGGTCGGAGATGGTGCCACGTTTCCACTGGCGTGGTGCGGTGCGTTTCTCGGCGTTGGAGAAAGCACGCAAAAAGGTGAATTCGGCGGTGTCTCTTTTTGTCAAGGCCATAGGTGGAATGGCGATCAGGCATCCTCTCCTGGTGCTAAGGAACAGGCAGTGCTACAGGGACGACGGGGTTCATCTTTCTCCGGAAGGCGTGCAGTTTTTCCTGGAGGATATTTTTGGTCTTTTTCGGTAGGACTATTTAGTTTTATTAGTTGGTTATTGTTGTGGTTGCGGATGGCGGTGGCGGTTTGGTAAACCTTGGTGGCGGGAAGTCGCTGCCAACCAGCTGTCACACAGGCATAAGTGGTCATTGTGGGGCTCCCTCTTTAGAAGGACGGCAGGTGTGTCCTTTTCTTGCGGTTGGACATTTAGACGTTCCCCTGCGGGAACCGAACGTTTGCCAGAGAAGGAGGGGTAAGGCCAGCACAATGCTGGTTATGCGGGAAGGAGGCGGGGTAGGTGTACTCCCCTCCTTGGTTGGTGGTTTTCATCTAGGTGACTGGTGCTGGTGTTTGGCAGCGACTTTCTGTTTGCCATCCTCCAAAACTAAATTTAAATCTATATTCAAAATCAATTCTAATTCGATCACAATTATAGTTTAAAGAGTTGGTCAGCGATTAATAAACATCGTCTGACCTTTAACTCCAGCTACGGTGTCCGTGTCTTTATTTCAGTGTGTGGTGTTGTTAATTTAGTGATAAGCTAGCGTAAAGAAAAGGTTTATGTAATCACAATAAAGTTATGAGCGCCTTAGATAAGCTGAAGGCTGCATAAGCCTGAGGCCATATAAGAGATCCACTTTTTGTGATTGGTTGTTTAAATGACTAAGCAGTTGCTAGGCAGATCAGTTTCCCTGTTGGGTTTTTTCCTATTGGATTAGAAGGTTGTGCATCAGGATTAATGGGAGGGTCTTAGGATAGTATATAGGTGGGGGCCATTTTCCTAGACTTCCTCTTGCCATTCATTGTATGCCCGCCCGCCCGGATTTCGGCTATGTTTTTTGTTCTTGCAGTGGGCTATTGAAAGCCAGATTGGCGGGAAGTCGCTGCCAACCAGCTGTCACACAGGCATAAGTGGTCATTGTGGGGCTCCCTCTTTAGAAGGACGGCAGGTGTGTCCTTTTCTTGCGGTTGGACATTTAGACGTTCCCCTGCGGGAACCGAACGTTTGCCAGAGAAGGAGGGGTAAGGCCAGCACAATGCGGGTTATGCGGGAAGGAGGCGGGGTAGGTGTACTCCCCTCCTTGGTTGGTGGTTTTCATCTAGGTGACTGGTGCTGGTGTTTGGCAGCGACTTTCTGTTTGCCATCCTCCAAAACTAAATTTAAATCTATATTCAAAATCAATTCTAATTCGATCACAATTATAGTTTAAAGAGTTGGTCAGCGATTAATAAACATCGTCTGACCTTTAACTCCAGCTACGGTGTCCGTGTCTTTATTTCAGTGTGTGGTGTTGTTAATTTAGTGATAAGCTAGCGTAAAGAAAAGGTTTATGTAATCACAATAAAGTTATGAGCGCCTTATAGGTGAAAAAGTGCAAAAAAAGTGCAAATGCAAATACTGACACAAGGGTCAAACAAAGTCTCTGGGTGCCCTGATAATGGTATGGATATAGCAATTCAGCCTGATATAAACAATGAATATCAACCGGCACTCCAAATGAAACAACCGAACAATGTGCCGGGTGCCCTCCTCTTGTTGTGTGACAATATGGCAGAGTTACAGGCGGCACTCACGGACTCCTTCAGAAACGACCAGGAACCCCAGGTCTGTGTACAACATTTCGGATTTTATTATCCTTCGTCAGGTAACAACATATACAAGCCATAAAAGCTTACCTTTATACCAAACAAGTGATGTGAAAAAGTGCATGTGCAAACGAGATCCAAACCACCCCCGTACTTCCGCTGACGTCATCACTATCAGACGGCGCCGGGCGGAAGACAGGAACACCGTTACCATGGGATCTGTATACAAAACAAGTAGCAGCAGTTTAAATGCACAGAATGTCAGGAGAACAAATCAAAATGAACAATACAATACAATATCATGAAAGATTATAATGAGCTATAAAAAGCAATATATATATAGTGAAGGAAAGAGGCCCTGAGGACGGGGTTTATCCCCGAAACATGTCAATAAATTAAACTGACCAACTTATTCTTCTCATCAAGTCTGCCTGAGTGTCGCCTCTTTCCTTCACCACATATTGAGGAATAACTATTTCTCTGGGAGGGCACCGCAGCACTATACATCAAAAGAGGAGTGCCGGGACAATTGTAGCTATATATATATATATATATATATATATATATATACCATGTGGTTGTGTAGTCCGGCACTCTGTCTTAGAGGGAGAACGGCCCAGGTGCCTTCCGCAGGAGCAATTTATATAGCAATGAACAAAGACAGCAGCACTCCAGGACTTTGAAAAATCAAGTATCATGTATTTACAGCATCAAAGGATACAGCTCAAACCGACGTTTCGGGGCGCGTAGCCCCTTCTTCAAGGTGTATGTCCACATACACCTTGAAGAAGGGGCTACGTGCCCCGAAATGTCGGTTTGAGCTGTATCTTTTGATGCTGTAAATACACGATACTTGATTTTTCAAAGTCCTGGAGTGCCGCTGTCTTTGTTCATTGCTATATATATATATATATATATATATATATACATACATTACAGTCCCTTACATTCTCTACATTTGAGGTCCATGCTATATGTCTCTGCCAACCTACTAATCTTCGAGTTGCTGTCATTTACCGTCCACCTGGCATTTCCTCCAAATTCCTTGACAACTTTGCTTCCTGGCTTCCTCACTTCCTCTCTTCTGACATTCCCTCCATTATCCTAGGCTACTTCAACATCCCTATCGACATCCCCACACAATCCCCTGCCTCTAAACTCCTTAACCTCACCTCTTCACTTGGTCTCTCCCAGTGCACCTCCTCACCCTCCCATGTGAATGGGAGCTCACTGGATCTGGTTTTCACTCACTGTTGCAATGTTTCTGATTTCTCAAACTCCCCTTTTCCCCTCTCTGACCACCACCTGCTCTCTGTCAGCTTATCTATCTCGGCTTCCCCATCTCACCCTCCTAAGGCTACCATCACTAAGCGTAACATTGAGGCTATTGACACCTCATCCCTATCCTCCCTGTTCGACTCACTTCTCTCTCCTATTCTCTCTCTCTCATGCCCTGAACAAGCCACATCCCTATACAATGCATCCCTTACTTCTGTCGCTCCACCAACCACTATTCACCCTCGCAGGTCAACAACTCAACCCTGGCACACCAAATGCACCAGATATCTTCAAAAATGCTCACGTACTGCCGAGTGACAGTGGAGGAAATCACGCTCTAAGGCAGACTTCCTACATTTTAAATTCATGCTCTCATCCTTCAGTGCTGCCCTTTCCCTCGCTAAACAATCATACTTCAAAATCCTCATCTCTACCCAGTCTTCCAGTCCACGGCGCCTCTTTGCCACTGTCAAGTCCCTCCTCTGTTGAGGTTGATTTTGAAAGGGGTTTCATAATCTCAACACAAAACCCCTTCTGAAAACCGGTCAAAATCGAATTTGATTTCGATTACAGTCGGTTTTTGTTTTCATAAAAATGAATCCAGAATCAAACTTTAGTTTTTATACCCCCAGGAGTCAAATGAAAACATTTACAGACAAAAAGGGTACCAGACAAGTCAGGGGTATTGTCTGCTGGTTAGTAAGGTGACACAGTGGTTAGTATTGGCACCTCTTGATGCTGGAGCCAAAGCTCCGATCAACCAAGGTAGTGTGCATCTTTACATGGGCTTTCTCTCTCGGTCACACCATTGTATCCATTCTATAAGGGTTTGGTTGATTGAATTAAAAATTTCAGACCAACTGAAAAAGTTGCAAATTCCATTTTCAGTGCCACCTCCTGCCACTCCTATAGCTGCCCTTGGCTCCCTCGCCATCTGCGCCCCATGGTCCATCTGTATGAAATAAATGCATGATAAACACATGATCGGCTACTTTAATAAGCAGCAAATAATTAACAGGCAAACAATAAACAATCAAAATAACATTGTGGAAGCACGCAGATCGCAGTCCTATCACCTGCTACCCTACCCCGCTGGACTTTTGTTTGTTATTTCATATTTATATAATACCACCTTATTACGCAGCACTGTTTAATCATTCAAATCAGTCCCTGCCCCACTGGAGCTTACAGTCTAATTTCTGAACTACACACATACATTAGGCTCCTTTTTTGTCTGCTTTCAATTAACCTACCAGTATGTTTTGCAGAGAAAATCAGAGCACCCAGAGAAAATCTACAAAACTATGGGGTAAATTTTAGTGATGAGCGGGTTCGGTTCCTCTGAATCCGAACCCGCCCGAACTTCAGTTTTTTCTTCACGGGTCCGAGCGACTCGGTTCTTCCCGCCTTGCTCGGTTAACCCGAGCGCGCCCGAACGTCATCATCCCGCTGTCGGATTCTCGCGAGACTCGGATTCTATATAAGGAGCCGCGCGTCGCCGACATTTTCACACGTGCATTGAGAGTCATAGGGAGAGGACGTGGCTGGCGTCCTCTCCGTTTAGAGAAGAGAGAGACACAGTAGAGACGAGAGAGACACAGTATTTTGGGGAGCATTATTACTATTAGGAGGAGTACTACTATACTACTATACTACTTGCTGAAGTGATATAGATTAGATAGTGTGACTGTGTATTGTATTAATTATCTGACTTGTGGGGGAGACACTGACAGTGGGGAGCAGTTAGAGTCTGAGAGCAGGACTCAGGAGTACATATAACGTACAGTGCACACTTTTGCTGCCAGAGTCAGTGCCACACTGCCATTGTTGTGACCATACTGACCACCAGTATAATAATATATTTTGTGATTGTCTGCTTAGGACTCGGAGTACTAGTTGCAAGTTGCAACGTGACCTGACCACCAGTTTAATAATCAATCACCACCAGTTTAATATATATATATATATATATATATATATAATTGTATATTATATATATATATATATATATATATATATATATATATAATATTGTATACCACCTACCCGTGGTTTTTTTTTTTTTCATTCTTCTTTATACATACTACTATAGTAGCTTACTGTAGCAGTCTGCGGTGCTGCTGACCTGACAGTGTCCAGCAGGTCCGTCATCAGTCATTACATAATAAATATATATAGTACCTGTCCGGCTACAGTACTAGTGATATTATATTGATTTCATCTCATTATCAATAATTTATCATCCAGTCTAGACTCTATATTAGCAGCAGACACAGTACGTTAGTCCACGGCTGTAGCTACCTCTGTGTCGGCACTCGGCAGTCCATCCATAATTGTATACCACCTACCCGTGGTTTTTTTTTTTTCTTTCTTCTTTGTACATACTACTATAGTATAGTAGCTTACTGTAGAAGTCTGCGGTGCTGCTGAGCTGACAGTGTCCAGCAGGTCCGTCATCAGTCATCATTACCTAATAAATATATTATCTACCTGTCCGGCTGCAGTACTAGTGATATTATATATACATACATATATATATTGATTTCATCTCATTATCAATCATCCAGTCTATATTAGCAGCAGACACAGTACGTTAGTCCACGGCTGTAGCTAACTCTGTGTCGGCACTCGGCAGTCCATCCATAATTGTATACCACCTACCCGTGGTTTTTTTTTTTCTTTCTTCTTTGTACATACTACTATAGTATAGTAGCTTACTGTAGCAGTCTGCGGTGCTGCTGAGCTGACAGTGTCCAGCAGGTCAGTCATCAGTCATCATTACCTAATAAATATATTATCTACCTGTCCGGCTGCAGTACTAGTGATATTATATATACATACATATATATATATTGATTTCATCTCATTATCAATCATCCAGTCTATATTAGCAGCAGACACAGTACGTTAGTCCACGGCTGTAGCTACCTCTGTGTCGGCACTCGGCAGTCCATCCATAATTGTATACCACCTACCCGTGTTTTTTTTTTTCTTTCTTCTTTGTACATACTACTATAGTATAGTAGCTTACTGTAGCAGTCTGCGGTGCTGCTGAGCTGACAGTGTCCAGCAGGTCCGTCATCAGTCATCATTACCTAATAAATATATTATCTACCTGTCCGGCTGCAGTACTAGTGATATTATATATACATACATATATATATTGATTTCATCTCATTATCAATCATCCAGTCTATATTAGCAGCAGACACAGTACGTTAGTCCATGGCTGTAGCTACCTCTGTGTCGGCACTCGGCAGTCCATCCATAATTGTATACCACCTACCCGTGTTTTTTTTTTTTTTTTCTTCTTTGTACATACTACTATAGTATAGTAGCTTACTGTAGCAGTCTGCGGTGCTGCTGAGCTGACAGTGTCCAGCAGGTCCGTCATCAGTCATCATTACCTAATAAATATATTATCTACCTGTCCGGCTGCAGTACCAGTGATATTATATATACATACATATATATATTGATTTCATCTCATTATCATCCAGTCTATATTAGCAGCAGACACAGTACGTTAGTCCACGGCTGTAGCTACCTCTGTGTCGGCACTCGGCAGTCCATCCATAATTGTATACCACCTACCCGTGTTTTTTTTTTCTTTCTTCTTTGTACATACTACTATAGTATAGTAGCTTACTGTAGCAGTCTGCGGTGCTGCTGAGCTGACAGTGTCCAGCAGGTCCGTCATCAGTCATCATTACCTAATAAATATATTATCTACCTGTCCGGCTGCAGTACTAGTGATATTATATATACATACATATATATATTGATTTCATCTCATTATCAATCATCCAGTCTATATTAGCAGCAGACACAGTACGTTAGTCCACGGCTGTAGCTACCTCTGTGTCGGCACTCGGCAGTCCATCCATAATTGTATACCACCTACCCGTGGTTTTTTCTTTTTCTTTCTTCTTTGTACATACTACTATAGTATAGTAGCTTACTGTAGCAGTCTGCGGTGCTGCTGAGCTGACAGTGTCCAGCAGGTCCGTCATCAGTCATCATTACCTAATAAATATATTATCTACCTGTCCGGCTGCAGTACTAGTGATATTATATATACATACATATATATATTGATTTCATCTCATTATCATCCAGTCTATATTAGCAGCAGACACAGTACATTAGTCCATGGCTGTAGCTACCTCTGTGTCGGCACTCGGCAGTCCATCCATACTTGTATACCACCTACCCGTGGTTTTTTTTTTTCTTTCTTCTTTGTACATACTACTATAGTATAGTAGCTTACTGTAGCAGTCTGCGGTGCTGCTGAGCTGACAGTGTCCAGCAGGTCCGTCATCAGTCATCATTACCTAATAAATATATTATCTACCTGTCCGGCTGCAGTACTAGTGATATTATATATACATACATATATATATTGATTTCATCTCATTATCAATCATCCAGTCTATATTAGCAGCAGACACAGTACGTTAGTCCACGGCTGTAGCTACCTCTGTGTCGGCACTCGGCAGTCCATCCATAATTGTATACCACCTACCCGTGGTTTTTTTTTTCTTTCTTCTTTGTACATACTACTATAGTATAGTAGCTTACTGTAGCAGTCTGCGGTGCTGCTGAGCTGACAGTGTCCAGCAGGTCCGTCATCAGTCATCATTACCTAATAAATATATTATCTACCTGTCCGGCTGCAGTACTAGTGATATTATATATACATACCCATATATATTGATTTCATCTCATTATCATCCAGTCTATATTAGCAGCAGACACAGTACGGTAGTCCACGGCTGTAGCTACCTCTGTGTCGGCACTCGGCAGTCCATCCATAAGTATACTAGTATCCATCCATCTCCATTGTTTACCTGAGGTGCCTTTTAGTTGTGCCTATTAAAATATGGAGAACAAAAATGTTGAGGTTCCAAAATTAGGGAAAGATCAAGATCCACTTCCACCTCGTGCTGAAGCTGCTGCCACTAGTCATGGCCGAGACGATGAAATGCCAGCAACGTCGTCTGCCAAGGCCGATGCCCAATGTCATAGTACAGAGCATGTCAAATCCAAAACACCAAATATCAGTAAAAAAAGGACTCCAAAACCTAAAATAAAATTGTCGGAGGAGAAGCGTAAACTTGCCAATATGCCATTTACCACACGGAGTGGCAAGGAACGGCTGAGGCCCTGGCCTATGTTCATGGCTAGTGGTTCAGCTTCACATGAGGATGGAAGCACTCAGCCTCTCGCTAGAAAACTGAAAAGACTCAAGCTGGCAAAAGCACCGCAAAGAACTGTGCGTTCTTCGAAATCCCAAATCCACAAGGAGAGTCCAATTGTGTCGGTTGCGATGCCTGACCTTCCCAACACTGGACGTGAAGAGCATGCGCCTTCCACCATTTGCACGCCCCCTGCAAGTGCTGGAAGGAGCACCCGCAGTCCAGTTCCTGATAGTCAGATTGAAGATGTCAGTGTTGAAGTACACCAGGATGAGGAGGATATGGGTGTTGCTGGCGCTGGGGAGGAAATTGACCAGGAGGATTCTGATGGTGAGGTGGTTTGTTTAAGTCAGGCACCCGGGGAGACACCTGTTGTCCGTGGGAGGAATATGGCCGTTGACATGCCTGGTGAAAATACCAAAAAAATCAGCTCTTCAGTGTGGAGGTATTTCAACAGAAATGCGGACAACAGGTGTCAAGCCGTGTGCTGCCTTTGTCAAGCTGTAATAAGTAGGGGTAAGGACGTTAACCACCTCGGAACATCCTCCCTTATACGTCACCTGCAGCGCATTCATAATAAGTCAGTGACAAGTTCAAAAACTTTGGGTGACAGCGGAAGCAGTCCACTGACCAGTAAATCCCTTCCTCTTGTAACCAAGCTCACGCAAACCACCCCACCAACTCCCTCAGTGTCAATTTCCTCCTTCCCCAGGAATGCCAATAGTCCTGCAGGCCATGTCACTGGCAATTCTGACGAGTCCTCTCCTGCCTGGGATTCCTCCGATGCATCCTTGCGTGTAACGCCTACTGCTGCTGGCGCTGCTGTTGTTGCTGCTGGGAGTCGATGGTCATCCCAGAGGGGAAGTCGGAAGACCACTTGTACTACTTCCAGTAAGCAATTGACTGTCCAACAGTCCTTTGCGAGGAAGATGAAATATCACAGCAGTCATCCTGCTGCAAAGCGGATAACTGAGGCCTTGACAACTATGTTGGTGTTAGACGTGCGTCCGGTATCCGCCGTTAGTTCACAGGGAACTAGACAATTTCTTGAGGTAGTGTGCCCCCGTTACCAAATACCATCTAGGTTCCACTTCTCTAGGCAGGCGATACCGAAAATGTACACAGACCTCAGAAAAAGACTCACCAGTGTCCTAAAAAATGCAGCTGTACCCAATGTCCACTTAACCACGGACATGTGGACAAGTGGAGCAGGGCAGGGTCAGGACTATATGACTGTGACAGCCCACTGGGTAGATGTATGGACTCCCGCCGCAAGAACAGCAGCGGCGGCACCAGTAGCAGCATCTCGCAAACGCCAACTCTTTCCTAGGCAGGCTACGCTTTGTATCACCGCTTTCCAGAATACGCACACAGCTGAAAACCTCTTACGGCAACTGAGGAAGATCATCGCGGAATGGCTTACCCCAATTGGACTCTCCTGTGGATTTGTGGCATCGGACAACGCCAGCAATATTGTGTGTGCATTAAATATGGGCAAATTCCAGCACGTCCCATGTTTTGCACATACCTTGAATTTGGTGGTGCAGAATTTTTTAAAAAACGACAGGGGCGTGCAAGAGATGCTGTCGGTGGCCAGAAGAATTGCGGGACACTTTCGGCGTACAGGCACCACGTACAGAAGACTGGAGCACCACCAAAAACTACTGAACCTGCCCTGCCATCATCTGAAGCAAGAAGTGGTAACGAGGTGGAATTCAACCCTCTATATGCTTCAGAGGTTGGAGGAGCAGCAAAAGGCCATTCAAGCCTATACAATTGAGCACGATATAGGAGGTGGAATGCACCTGTCTCAAGTGCAGTGGAGAATGATTTCAACGTTGTGCAAGGTTCTGATGCCCTTTGAACTTGCCACACGTGAAGTCAGTTCAGACACTGCCAGCCTGAGTCAGGTCATTCCCCTCATCAGGCTTTTGCAGAAGAAGCTGGAGACATTGAAGGAGGAGCTAACACGGAGCGATTCCGCTAGGCATGTGGGACTTGTGGATGGAGCCCTTAATTCGCTTAACAAGGATTCACGGGTGGTCAATCTGTTGAAATCAGAGCACTACATTTTGGCCACCGTGCTCGATCCTAGATTTAAAGCCTACCTTGGATCTCTCTTTCCGGCAGACACAAGTCTGCTGGGGTTGAAAGACCTGCTGGTGAGAAAATTGTCAAGTCAAGCGGAACGCGACCTGTCAACATCTCCTCCTTCACATTCTCCCGCAACTGGGGGTGCGAGGAAAAGGCTCAGAATTCCGAGCCCACCCGCTGGCGGTGATGCAGGGCAGTCTGGAGCGACTGCTGATGCTGACATCTGGTCCGGACTGAAGGACCTGACAACGATTACGGACATGTCGTCTACTGTCACTGCATATGATTCTCTCACCATTGAAAGAATGGTGGAGGATTATATGAGTGACCGCATCCAAGTAGGCACGTCACACAGTCCGTACTTATACTGGCAGGAAAAAGAGGCAATTTGGAGGCCCTTGCACAAACTGGCTTTATTCTACCTAAGTTGCCCTCCCACAAGTGTGTACTCCGAAAGAGTGTTTAGTGCCGCCGCTCACCTTGTCAGCAATCGGCGTACGAGGTTACATCCAGAAAATGTGGAGAAGATGATGTTCATTAAAATGAATTATAATCAATTCCTCCGTGGAGACATTGACCAGCAGCAATTGCCTCCACAAAGTACACAGGGAGCTGAGATGGTGGATTCCAGTGGGGACGAATTGATAATCTGTGAGGAGGGGGATGTACACGGTGATATATCGGAGGATGATGATGAGGTGGACATCTTGCCTCTGTAGAGCCAGTTTGTGCAAGGAGAGATTAATTGCTTCTTTTTTGGTGGGGGTCCAAACCAACCCGTCATTTCAGTCACAGTCGTGTGGCAGACCCTGTCACTGAAATGATGGGTTGGTTAAAGTGTGCATGTCCTGTTTATACAACATAAGGGTGGGTGGGAGGGCCCAAGGACAATTCCATCTTGCACCTCTTTTTTCGTTAATTTTTCTTTGCGTCATGTGCTGTTTGTGGAATGTTTTTTGGAAGGGCCATCCTGCGTGACACTTGAGTGCCACTCCTAGATGGGCCCGGTGTTTGTGTCGGCCACTAGGGTCGCTTATCTTACTCACACAGCTACCTCATTGCGCCTCTTTTTTTCTTTGCGTCATGTGCTGTTTGGGGAGGGTTTTTTGGAAGGGACATCCTGCGTGACACTGCAGTGCCACTCCTAGATGGGCCCGGTGTTTGTGTCGGCCACTAGGGTCGCTTATCTTACTCACACAGCTACCTCATTGCGCCTCTTTTTTTCTTTGCGTCATGTGCTGTTTGGGGAGGGTTTTTTGGAAGGGACATCCTGCGTGACACTGCAGTGCCACTCCTAGATGGGCCCGGTGTTTGTGTCGGCCACTAGGGTCGCTTATCTTACTCACACAGCTACCTCATTGCGCCTCTTTTTTTCTTTGCGTCATGTGCTGTTTGGGGAGGGTTTTTTGGAAGGGACATCCTGCGTGACACTGCAGTGCCACTCCTAGATGGGCCCGGTGTTTGTGTCGGCCACTAGGGTCGCTTATCTTACTCACACAGCTACCTCATTGCGCCTCTTTTTTTCTTTGCGTCATGTGCTGTTTGGGGAGGGTTTTTTGGAAGGGCCATCCTGCGTGACACTGCAGTGACACTCCTAGATGGGCCCGGTGTTTGTGTCGGCCACTAGGGTCGCTTATCTTACTCACACAGCTACCTCATTGCGCCTCTTTTTTTCTTTGCGTCATGTGCTGTTTGGGGAGGGTTTTTTGGAAGGGCCATCCTGCGTGACACTGCAGTGCCACTCCTAGATGGGCCCGGTGTTTGTGTCGGCCACTAGGGTCGCTTATCTTACTCACACAGCTACCTCATTGCGCCTCTTTTTTTCTTTGCGTCATGTGCTGTTTGGGGAGGGTTTTTTGGAAGGGACATCCTGCGTGACACTGCAGTGCCACTCCTAGATGGGCCCGGTGTTTGTGTCGGCCACTAGGGTCGCTTATCTTACTCACACAGCTACCTCATTGCGCCTCTTTTTTTCTTTGCGTCATGTGCTGTTTGGGGAGGGTTTTTTGGAAGGGACATCCTGCGTGACACTGCAGTGCCACTCCTAGATGGGCCAGGTGTTTGTGTCGGCCACTAGGGTCGCTTATCTTACTCACACAGCTACCTCATTGCGCCTCTTTTTTTCTTTGCGTCATGTGCTGTTTGGGGAGGGTTTTTTGGAAGGGCCATCCTGCGTGACACTGCAGTGCCACTCCTAGATGGGCTCGGTGTTTGTGTCGGCCACTAGGGTCGCTTATCTTACTCACACAGCTACCTCATTGCGCCTCTTTTTTTCTTTGCGTCATGTGCTGTTTGGGGAGGGTTTTTTGGAAGGGACATCCTGCGTGACACTGCAGTGCCACTCCTAGATGGGCCCGGTGTTTGTGTCGGCCACTAGGGTCGCTTATCTTACTCACACAGCTACCTCATTGCGCCTCTTTTTTTCTTTGCGTCATGTGCTGTTTGGGGAGGGTTTTTTGGAAGGGCCATCCTGCGTGACACTGCAGTGCCACTCCTAGATGGGCCAGGTGTTTGTGTCGGCCACTAGGGTCGCTTATCTTACTCACACAGCTACCTCATTGCGCCTCTTTTTTTCTTTGCGTCATGTGCTGTTTGGGGAGTGTTTTTTGGAAGGGCCATCCTGCGTGACACTGCAGTGCCACTCCTAGATGGGCCAGGTGTTTGTGTCGGCCACTAGGGTCGCTTAGCTTAGTCATCCAGCGACCTCGGTGCAAATTTTAGGACTAAAAATAATATTATGAGGTGTGAGGTATTCAGAATAGACTGAAAATGAGTGGAAATTATGGTTTTTGAGGTTAATAATACTTTGGGATCAAAATGACCCACAAATTCTATGATTTAAGCTGTTTTTTAGTGTTTTTTGAAAAAAACACCCGAATCCAAAACACACCCGAATCCGACAAAAAAAATTCGGTGAGGTTTTGCCAAAACGCGGTTGAACCCAAAACACGGCCGCGGAACCGAACCCAAAACCAAAACACAAAACCCGAAAAATTTCAAGTGCACATCTCTACTATTAATGCTGTATTTCACAATATTTTAAATGATAATGGCATGTGCCACAAAATGGGGAGATTTTATCAAAGTTTGCAGAGAGAAATAAAGTACCAACCAATCAGATTCTAATGGTCACTTATCAAACACAGAGGTAGATTTATCAAAGCTTTGAGAGAGATAAAAGTGAAAAGAGATAAGGGCCCAAATGTATTAAGCCTTAAAAAGTGATAAAGGGGAGAGATAAAGTACCAACCAATCAGCTCCTGTCATTTTTCAAAACACAGCCTGTAACATGGCAAGTAGGAAGCCGATTGGGTGGTACTTTATCACTTTTTAAGGCTTAATACATTTGGGCCTAGGTACCAACCAATCAGCTCCTAACTGCCATGTTATAGGCTGTGTTTGAAAAATGACAGGAGCTGGGGGCGTGGCTTGGTAGCCATACTAAACGGACATGCAGCATAGGAGCTCTGCTCTATTTGTCCCTTTACTGCCCCTTACACTGTGCTTTTTGTGTCTCCCAACCCCCTCAAGTGCCCCTACTGGGTCCTGTACCTGCTTTCTAGCGGGTTGCGGTGGTCCGCGGAGCCGGGAGAGACTTTAAGTCTCTCTGCAGGTTGCGGCCTCCCCCACCTTCACGAACCGGGACCTCGATTTCCGGCTTCCCCTGGCCTGCTCCAGCAAACTCGTTTTCATCACTGTCTCTACCGTTATTTTCCAGATATATCACAGACCTGGAGGTGGATATTTGACTCATATTTAATGCTCTCTAACGATCTTCTGACACAATGACGAGCCAATGAGGTGCACTTAAATTGCGTTACATGGCTGACCTGACCTACTGATACTTAACCTTGTGGCAGCTGCTGGGACTCCCATTTCCCTCCCCCGTTTCTGCAAACTGCCTGTTTTCTTTTTGATTTTGCTCATATCTTCGTTTGAATTATGTCTCAAAGGAATAAGAAATCTCAACAGGCTTCAGTAAAAAAAATTTGGGAATAAGTCTAAAGGCGCTCAGAATCAAATGTCATCCCCCGCATCTCCTTCCTCCCCTCATTCATCGACCCACAAATTCAAGCAGTTATGACAGGACTACTTCAGGGTGTACAGACAGCCTTTAAGCAAGAACTTTCTAAGGCAATCTCGGAATTCAGGGCAGAGATTTCCTCTCTTGGCGATGGGACGAACTCTTTGGAAACGAAGACAGATGACCTATGCCGTTCGCAACAACGTTTTGATAAGGAGATCTCTAGGCTTCATGAGGAAGTCAACCTGTTGAAAGAACGGCAAGAGGACCAAGAAAATCGCTCTCATCGTAATAATCTCAGAATACGCAACGTGAAGGAATCGATTAAGAGTTCCACATTACCAGTCTTTTTACAAGACCTTTTTCAATTCTTGGTACCGGACATTTTTGATGAGGACTATCTCTGTGATAGGGCACATAGAGCCCTACGCTCCAAACCTTCTGCTTCTCAACCACCTAGAGATATAATAGTCTGTCTTCATTACTATCGCTCTAAAGAAAAGCTCTTATCTGCGACCCGAGACTCTCAAGAAAGATCTTTCCAGGATATGTAACTACAAATTTTTCAAGATCTAGCCCCTTCGACTATTCAGAAACGCCTGGATTTACAACTGGTCACGAAAATTCTACGCTACCACCAAATCCATTATCGTTGGGGATTCCCTTTCTTGCTCAAAGTCTTTGCCAAGAACTTTGTCTATGCCGTCAAAACTCTACCGCAAGGACAGGAATTATTGTCTAAGCTTGGTATCCTTCCAGATGCGGCCTCTACTCCCTCAGCTTCTGTTGCCTCTCCGAAACCTCGGTATTCCAGGCTACCACTCCCAGAATGGTCGAGGGTGACTCGCACTCAGTATACTGATTGTGCTCCCACCTGAAACCTGAGGTTACCCTCTGACCTCTAACCTTTTCATTGTATGATGGTTTGTCTCACCATGTGTTTTTCTATGCGGTGGATAGGCTTGTCTTCATCTCTACTCGGAGCTAACTTGTGATATCCTTTTTCAATATCAATGTTGAGTGTTAAATTTCATGTAGAAACATATTTTTGACTTCATGTTATATGACTTCTAGATAACTATTCTGATTGAAGCATGTACATGATTATATTCTTGTTTCCCCTTCTCTTTCCTCATCCCCTGTCCCCCCCCCCCCTTCCCCCACCCCCAGTTTGACACAAGTGATTGGCCCTATTAAAGGGCTTAGTTTTGTGGTTCTGGCTACTATCGGACTATTGAGGTTTGGGTTTATAATGCCATGTTGCATAATTTTTCCACGTCAACCCATGCTCCCTCTTTTGATGGTTATTGTTCTCATTATACGACTTTCAGTAACGGTCCTGCTGAGGGACCTTTCTTTGCAGGGTCTTTGCCTTTGTTCGCACCTTTTCTTCTCTGTTTTTTTTTCAACTTTCCTTTTTTTGTTTCTTTTTCCTTTTCTTCTCTTCTTTCTATTGGTTCCTGTGGGGTGGTCCTCGGGAGGCCTGGATCTTGTTTTGCGGTTTGGGTTTTTTTTTTAAATTGTGCTTTCTGCATAGAGACCCAAATAATGTTATCTCGTGGCCCTTAAGTTGTTATCTATTAATGTAAATGGACTTAACTCGTCCAAAAAACGCACCATAATGCTGAGTGCTTGCAGAAGGGAGAAAGCCGATATTGTGTCTTCAAGAGACTCAATTCACAGGCCTCCACTCGAGCCTCCAGGGTAATCAATTCACTCAAACCTTTTTTGCATCTGCTAACTGTAAAAAACGGGGAGTTGCTGTATTAATTCATTGTAAAATCCCTTTTGTACGCATTAAAACTGTGATTGATCCAGAAGGGCATTATATAATGGTTGTTGGCACTCTCCGCTCGGAGACTTACCTTGATTTCGGTCTATGCCCCAATCAGGATCAATCCCAGTTCTTTCAGTCACTATTCCGACATGTTGGTAGAGTTGCCCAGGAACATATCATCTTAGGAGGGGACTTTAATGCTGTAATTGACCCACTTCTCGATAGATCTACCCCTACTCCTCGTAAAACGGCTGCTCCATCAGTCAAGGCTTCTCGTACCCTTCTCTCCTTCCTCCGACAGTATAATTTTATTGACTCCTGGCGCTTGAAGCATGCTCTAGCCAAAAATTATACCCATTTTTCTGCACCACACCAACTTTACTTACGTATTGATATGATACACATCTCCCAATCTCTAACGTCTCTGATCGCAGATGCTGGGATTGCACCATTCACGTGGACTGATCACTCAGGAACATATATTTTACTAGATATTTATGATACCCCCAGGGGAGATCGAAAATGGCGTCTGAATGACTCTATGCTACAACACCCATCCACTCAAGCTGAAATTAAAATAGCCATTCAGCACTACTTTGAGGAAAATGTCTCTCCCAACATTTCACCTGGAATTGTCTGGGAGGTGCATAAGGCCACTCTTAGAGGTCAATTAATGGCCAAATCCTCCGCCATTCGTAGAAAAGCTGCACAGGAAATAACGTTGCTTGAATCTCAAATTGCCACTCTAACTTCTCAACATAAACGTTCTCCCTGTGCCGCTTTGCCCCAGCGCATAGACAATCTGAAAGGTCACTTGAACGCTCTCCTATCCCACCGCGCAGCAATTATTTACAAAAATTGCGCCAGCGTTTTTACGACAAAGCTGACAAGATAGACACTATTTTAGCAAACAAATTGAGACGTAAACAAGCCATAGGCTTGATTGATAAATTATACTCTAACAAATTGGGGTCCCTTACTTATGATCCTAAGGTGATGGTGGACGAATTTAAAGATTATTATAACTCCCTCTACAACCTCTCAGGATCTACCCCTTCCTCCCCCACTGAGTCTGAGGGAGTGCGTTCATACCTCTCAACAGTTCCCCTACCCTGTATTACGAGTGACCAGCTCTTGGACCTGAACAAGGTTATCTCGGTGGACGAAACTATTGCCGCTATTAAGTCTATGAGATCCACAGCTGCCCCGGGCCCTGATGGGTTTACAGCCCAATATTATAAACTATTTGCCATAGACCTAGCCCCGCATCTCACTTCCCTTTTTAATAATGTCCTCGACCGTGCATCGTTCGCTCCAGCTACAACCTAGGCTGATATCATGGTAATCCCGAAACCTGACAGAGACCCCACATTATGCCAAAACTACAGACCTATTTCCTTGTTAAATGTTGACTTGAAGATATACGCCAAGATTCTAGCTTCTCGATTGGTTCCTCTTCTTCCTCACCTGGTTCACCCAGATCAGGTGGGTTTCATTCCAGGGCGCCAAGCGCCTGACAATACAAGACGAACCAATGATCTAATCCACTCCATTCATAAACAGAAATTATCTGCAGTTATGCTGGCATTAGACGCCGAAAAGGCGTTCAACCGAA
This sequence comes from Pseudophryne corroboree, assembly GCF_028390025.1. NCBI lineage: Eukaryota > Metazoa > Chordata > Amphibia > Anura > Myobatrachidae > Pseudophryne > Pseudophryne corroboree. The sequence goes on from NC_086453.1 coordinate 66,267,056, forward strand.
TCTCATGGTCTTTTGCCTTTGAAGTTTTACGTAAATTTGGTTTATCAGGAAGAATCTATGAGGGGATCTCAGCATTATATAGTTTTCCTACAGCGAGGGTTTCTGTCAACCAATCCTCCTCTCCTCCTTTCGGGATTGCCAACGGTACCAGACAGGGTTGTCCGCTCTCGCCCCTGATCTTTTGCCTTAATAATGGAACCTCTAGCGGTGAGGATTCATTGTAATGCCGCGATCACAGGGGTAAGAACAGGTCTTAAGGAACATAAAATAACATTATACGCAGACGATGTTCTACTTTCTCTTTCTGACCCTGCTCAGTCTATGGCACCACTCTTCTTTAAAATTGACACATATTCTGTGCACTCAGGTTATAAAATCAATGCTAGTAAGACGGAAGTGCTGGATTTTTATGTTCCAGCCACTGTTAAACATACTTTAGAACTCTCGTTTCCATTTGCATGGCATAAATAAAAAATTAAGTATTTAGGAGTTTTCCTGACTCGCAACCATCACCATCTCTTCCAAGCTAATTTTCCTCGATTATTAGACCAAATCAAGTTAGACCTTCAATTATGGTCCAACCAATTCATCTCATGGATTGGCCGCGTGAACTCAGCGAAAATTAACATGCTCCCTTGGCTCCTATATCTTTTTCAAACCCTTCCTATATACATTCCTCCTTCTGTATTTAAGTTTTTGCAATTTCAAACGTCTCACTTTGTTTGGGTCGGTTAACGCCCTAGGGTAAAATTGAGTGTTTTGCAACGTCCTTCTCAGAGTGGAGGTTTGGGTATTCCCGACTTCAAAAAATATTACTTAGCAGCTCAACTTGCCCAAGGTGTGCAGTGGTGCAACCCTGAAGCTGGAAAGGTTTGGGTTGATATTGAAGCGGATGATCTAGGCTTCTCCTCGATCTCTTCCTTGTGTGGCTCCCTAAGACACGTCGCCCCAGATCTGTGCTCTTTCATCCGATAGTCTCGCGCACCTTATTCATTTGGGATTTCATCAATAGAAAAGACAAATAGCTCCCAGTCCGTCCCCTCTCATCCCCATATTCCATAATCCTGATTTCCCTCCGGGTTTAATTAGATCAGCTTTTCCTCGTTGAAAGGGGTGGTCTTTAGTATGCCGACTGTCGGGATCCCGGCGCACAGTATACCGGCACCGGAATCCCGACAGCCGGCATACCGACACTTTTTCTCCCTCGTGGGGGTCCACGACCCCCCTGGAGGGAAAATAAAATAGCGCCACCGTGCCCGCAGCGTGGCGAGCGCAGTGAGCCCGCAAGGGGCTCATTTGCACTCACCACGCTGTCGGTATGCCGGCGGTCTGGCTCCCAGCCCCGGTATGCTGGTCGTCGGGAGCCCGGCCACCGGCATACCATACTACACCTGTTGGAAGAGGGGTAATATTCTATATCTAAATTGTTGAAGTCGAAAATATTGCAGCCATACGCACCAAGTACAAACACCACACAGATGACGTGCGCGTACTTGTTCTGCCGTGCGTGCACATGCTCGCAATTTACGCATAACCACTCCAGGGGTGGTGCGTATTAGCGTGTGGTATGAGTAATTACGGTAGCATTTGTATTCGCATTGAAAAGCCACAATGACACATTTCATATTTAATCCACATAGTGCACGATTTACACATAGCCTACATGCACCACACCAGCGAGTTACACTTGCTTAAAAGGTACAATAACAAAGGAATTCACCTTTACAGGATATGAGGGGACAGAATTAGGTTAGGAGGTGGTGTTTGGTATCCAGCTGTGCAGTATATTAAGAGCAATATTCCGGTAGCAGTTTGCAGAAGATAGCACGCTCCTGCGCATAGATATGCGCAGGAGCAGAATATTAATATTACACTGTATTTACTGTACTTTGATATTCGGCGGGAACCCAGTGGAGACCATCTGCAAGTGCACCTGGACCAGGCATCGCCCACCTATTCAAACCGACCTATGACCCCTCCTGTACTGTAAATGACCAGCCCGTTGACCTATGGGTGAAGAGATTACAGTTTCTATTGTATCATGAAATGGACAAATGTATAAAAAGCCAAGCTGCCTGGCCGGTCACACATTCTCTGAAAGTCATCTATCTTGACTGACCGAGGACCAGGACCGGGTGGCGCTTGCGAACAAACGTATGTATCATTGATTGTAGCCGGTATCTCTTATTGTGAATTGTATTACTATTTTAACCCCCTGTTAGTAAATAACTGTTAGTGGGTTGGACCTCAACATATTTAAATACAATTGGTGTCGTGTCCCTTTCCTGCTATGATTTAAGGTGTATTTCAGCCACACGTGTAGCTGCATTGTGCTTACAGCGTGTCGGTGTGTGTGTACGCAAAGTGTGTAGTTTGTACGTGCGTTGTGGCGTGTGTACGCAAGGTGCATACACGGTACGGGCCTGTGTACGCTAACTGGGTAAAAAGTACGTAGGTTAAGTATTACATCCAGCAGCCGCAGCGGCTAGGGTTTTTGTGTAAAAGGTATAGCTTTTTCTGTCCTGTATGTTAATCAGCTTTATTAAAATGATATCACTAAAGATACTAGCTTCCCCCAATTTTCCCTGATTCAGGAAAGTATTCAGTTTCACTCTACAGATTTTTACCAATATCTACAGATAAGACACTTCCACTCTAAGGTGAGAGATCTCCTTATTCAAAGGCCACTCACGGGATTTGAGATACTTTGTTGGAGACGCTCCTCAACCAAAGGCTTAATACCCACTATTATCGCATTGATGGTCGGGGAGTCGTCTACCGTGGGGGACTCTCACAAGATTACCTAGGGGAAGGATTTGGGCTCTGATCTTACTCTTGAAGAGTGGTCGGAGATTAGCGACAATGCTGCTTCTAGCTCAATATGTGTCAAGAAGATTAAAGAAAACATATACAAATTGGTCTATAGGTGGTATTACGTACCCTCCCGGCTACAAGCTATGTTTCCAGATACCTCCGATAGATGCTGGAGGGGGTGTTCTGAAGAGGGTACATTTATGCATATCTGGTGGCAATGCCCCCAGATCACTAAACTCTGGAAAGTCGACAGTTCTCGAGGTCCCCGTTCCCTATGACACTAAATATTTCCTTCTCCCATTAGGGTTTGTTGATCTAACTAGATATCAAAAGAAACTGGCGCGACATATTATAAATAATACGACATGTCGAATTGCAGCTGATTGGAAGAAGCTCTCTTCTCCATCTTTCAACTCTGTTATGTCTCGTATTTGGTTTAATTATAAAATGAAATATATGACGAGTATAATTAGACACTCTGCCAAATCCTTTGATAAACTTTGGAGCCCTTGGTTGGCATCACAGCATGCCACTTCCCCTTTTTCCCACTAATACCCACCATGTCCTTTCGGGGTGTCACCCCCATGGGATGATCATCTTCTTCTTCATCATCATCATCATCATCATCATCATCATCATCATCATCTTCTTCTTCTTCCTCTTCTTCTTCTTCTTCTTCTTCTTCCTCCTCCTCCTCTTCCTCTCTGTTTTCTTTAACTTGTCCTCTTACGGTTCACTTTACCATTATGTGTGAGGACTCTCTCTTCTCTCCATACATAAAAATGATCACTCAGTTGTTTGTAATGTTCTAATTTTCTGTAATAATTTTTTGCTATGTGGATATATGTAACTGTTATACATATGTATTTTTATATTGCACTGTGATCTCTTCAATAAAAAGTTTTCTAAAAAAAAAAAAAAATGACAGGAGCTGATTGGGTGGTACTTTATCTCTCTCCAAGGTTTGATACATCTCCCCCTACGGAAAAATGCATTCAATTACAACCTTGGGGTTAATATAATGTTACTGATTGATGATAGAATTTGTGTGATAAAATGTATTGGAGATAATGGCTCATCTAACCATTGATCCACTCTACAGTATTTCCAGCCCTGCCTGATAATCGCAACTAATAGTGATATACATTAAGTACTGTATGTTTTAATTTTGTACTGCCAGATGCTTCTAGCTTTTTTGTGTGAAATATCATTTATTTTCCATTTCAAGTTTTACTCTGTGCATCTTGCATTTGACATATGGTGTCTTCTCCTGGCGCTGACAAGGTTAAGGGAAGTCTATTTCCCTAGGCTTTGGGCTGTCAGTGAACTGCATCCATGGAGGAATACTGAAACAAAACGCTGAGTTGTCTCCAGCGTTAGGAAGCGTACAGGGCCCGTGACATTAGAGAGTCCCTTGTTACGACTGATCACCTGCGCAGATTAGGCGTGTAATGGATCTGGATTAATCTGAGATGAAAACCAGGCCGGGCAGACAGGGAGTTTGTTTTGCAGTTGATGAGCTTTTTGAAGTTCTATATATCCTCCACAGTGAGATGTACCATGAGGTGAATAATTACACTGCTTTACATACAGTCATATAGAACTAATTCATAATGCTACACTCCAAGCTAGCAGTCAGTTAGCAGCAGACATGGGGGTATATTTACAAAGATTCGTGTTTTGGCCGTTTTGAAAGGTGTTTGAACTCGAATGGTATCGGGTGCATTTTACTGCAACTTTTTGAATCCTGATACGATCATTTACTAAGCTGCCGAGTTTTGCACAATCGTTTTTTCCAATGTCGATGTGATTCGTAATTAGTGATGTGCACCGGACATTTTTCGGGTTTTGTGTTTTGGTTTTGGATTCGGTTCCGCGGCCGTGTTTTGGATTCGGACGCGTTTTGGCAAAACCTCACCGAAATTTTTTTGTCGGATTCGGGTGTTTTTTACAAAAAACCCTAAAAAACCGCTTAAATCATAGAATTTGGGGGTCATTTTGATCCCATAGTTTTATTAACCTCAATAACCATAATTTCCACTCATTTCCAGTCTATTCTGAACACCTCACACCTCACAATATTATTTTTAGTCCTAAAATTTGCACCAAGGTCGCTGGATGGCTAAGCTAAGCGACACAAGTGGCCGACACAAACACCTGGCCCATCTAGGAGTGGCACTGCAGTGTCAGGCAGGATGGCACTTCAAAAAAATAGTCCCCAAACAGCACATGATGCAAAGAAAAAAAGAGGCGCACCAAGGTCGCTGTGTGACTAAGCTAAGCGACACAAGTGGCCGACACAAACACCTGGCCCATCTAGGAGTGGCACTGCAGTGTCAGGCAGGATGGCACTTCAAAAAAATAGTCCCCAAACAGCACATGATGCAAAGAAAAAAAGAGGCGCACCAAGGTCGCTGGATGGCTAAGCTAAGCGACACAAGTGGCCGACACAAACACCTGGCCCATCTAGGAGTGGCACTGCAGTGTCAGGCAGGATGGCACTTCAAAAAAAATAGTCCCCAAACAGCACATGATGCAAAGAAAAAAAGAGGCGCACCAAGGTCGCTGTGTGACTAAGCTAAGCGACACAAGTGGCCGACACAAACACCTGGCCCATCTAGGAGTGGCACTGCAGTGTCAGGCAGGATGGCACTTCAAAAAAAATAGTCCCCAAACAGCACATGATGCAAAGAAAAAAAGAGGCGCACCAAGGTCGCTGTGTGACTAAGCTAAGCGACACAGTGGCCGACACAAACACCTGGCCCATCTAGGAGTGGCACTGCAGTGTCAGGCAGGATGGCACTTCAAAAAAATAGTCCCCAAACAGCACATGATGCAAAGAAAAAAAGAGGCGCACCAAGGTCGCTGTGTGACTAAGCTAAGCGACACAAGTGGCCGACACAAACACCTGGCCCATCTAGGAGTGGCACTGCAGTGTCAGGCAGGATGGCACTTCAAAAAAATAGTTCCCAAACAGCACATGATGCAAAGAAAAAAAGAGGCGCACCAAGGTCGCTGTGTGACTAAGCTAAGCGACACAAGTGGCCGACACAAACACCTGGCCCATCTAGGAGTGGCACTGCAGTGTCAGGCAGGATGGCACTTCAAAAAAATAGTCCCCAAACAGCACATGATGCAAAGAAAAAAAGAGGCGCACCAAGGTCGCTGTGTGACTAAGCTAAGCGACACAAGTGGCCGACACAAACACCTGGCCCATCTAGGAGTGGCACTGCAGTGTCAGGCAGGATGGCACTTCAAAAAAATAGTCCCCAAACAGCACATGATGCAAAGAAAAAAAGAGGCGCACCAAGGTCGCTGTGTGACTAAGCTAAGCGACACAAGTGGCCGACACAAACACCTGGCCCATCTAGGAGTGGCACTGCAGTGTCAGGCAGGATGGCACTTCAAAAAAATTGTCCCCAAACAGCACATGATGCAAAGAAAAAAAGAGGCGCACCAAGGTCGCTGTGTGACTAAGCTAAGCGACACAAGTGGCCGACACAAACACCTGGCCCATCTAGGAGTGGCACTGCAGTGTCAGGCAGGATGGCACTTCAAAAAAATTGTCCCCAAACAGCACATGATGCAAAGAAAAAAAGAGGCGCACCAAGGTCGCTGTGTGACTAAGCTAAGCGACACAAGTGGCCGACACAAACACCTGGCCCATCTAGGAGTGGCACTGCAGTGTCAGGCAGGATGGCACTTCAAAAAAATTGTCCCCAAACAGCACATAATGCAAAGAAAAAAAGGTGCACCAAGGTCGCTGTGTGACTAAGCTAAGCGACACAAGTGGCCGACACAAACACCTGGCCCATCTAGGAGTGGCACTGCAGTGTCAGGCAGGATGGCACTTCAAAAAAATTGTCCCCAAACAGCACATGATGCAAAGAAAAAAAGAGGCGCACCAAGGTCGCTGTGTGACTAAGCTAAGCGACACAAGTGGCCGACACAAACACCTGGCCCATATAGGAGTGGCACTGCAGTGTCAGGCAGGATGGCACTTCAAAAAAATTGTCCCCAAACAGCACATGATGCAAAGAAAAAAAGAGGCGCACCAAGGTCGCTGTGTGACTAAGCTAAGCGACACAAGTGGCCGACACAAACACCTGGCCCATCAAGGAGTGGCACTGCAGTGTCAGGCAGGATGGCACTTCAAAAAAATTGTCCCCAAACAGCACATGATGCAAAGAAAAAAAGAGGCGCACCAAGGTCGCTGTGTGACTAAGCTAAGCGACACAAGTGGCCGACACAAACACCTGGCCCATCTAGGAGTGGCACTGCAGTGTCAGGCAGGATGGCACTTCAAAAAAATAGTCCCCAAACAGCACATGATGCAAAGAAAAAAAGAGGCGCACCAAGGTCGCTGTGTGACTAAGCTAAGCGACACAAGTGGCTGACACAAACACCTGGCCCATCTAGGAGTGGCACTGCAGTGTCAGACAGGATGGCACTTCAAAAAAATTGTCCCCAAAAAGCACATGATGCAAAGAAAAAAAGAGGCGCACCACAGGTATAGAATGTAGATGGATAGTATACTTAATGACGACACAGAGGTAGGTACAGCAGTGGCCTTCCGTACTGCTATATATAGTATACTGGTGGTCACTGTGTCAGCAAACTGCAAAACTAAAATGCACCACAGGTATAGAATGTAGATGGATAGTATACTTAATGACGACACAGAGGTAGGTACAGCAGTGGCCTTCTGTACCGTACTGCTATATATAGTATACTGGTGGTCACTGTGTCAGCAAACTGCAAAACAAAAATGCACCACAGGTATAGAATGTAGATGGATAGTATACTTAATGACGACACAGAGGTAGGTACAGCAGTGGCTTTCCGTACTGCTATATATAGTATACTGGTGGTCACTGTGTCAGCAAACTGCAAAACTAAAATGCACCACAGGTATAGAATGTAGATGGATAGTATACTTAATGACGACACAGAGGTAGGTACAGCAGTGGCCTTCTGTACCGTACTGCTATATATAGTATACTGGTGGTCACTGTGTCCGCAAACTGCAAAACTAAAATGCACCACAGGTATAGAATGTAGATGGATAGTATACTTAATGACGACACAGAGGTAGGTACAGCAGTGGCCTTCCGTACTGCTATATATAGTATACTGGTGGTCACTGTGTCAGCAAACTGCAAAACTAAAATGCACCACAGGTATAGAATGTAGATGGATAGTATACTTAATGACAACACAGAGGTAGGTACAGCAGTGGCCTACTGTACCGTAATGCTATATATTATATACTGGTGTTCACTGGTCAGCAAAACTCTGCACTGTACTCCTCCTATATAATATTATACTGGTGGTCCCCAGTCCCCACAATAAAGCAGCACACTGAGCACAGATATGGAGTGTTTTTCAGGCAGACAACGTATACTGGTGGTCACTGTCAGCAAAACTCTGCACTGTACTCCTGCTATATAATACAGCTGCTCCCCAGTCCCCACAATTAAGCAGTGTGAGCACAGATATATGCAGCACACTGAGCACAGATATGGAGCGTTTTTTCCAGGCAGAGAACGGATAACTGGTGGTCACTGATCAGCAAAACTCTGCACTGTACTCCTCCTATATTATACAGCTGCTCCCCAGCCCTCCCCACAATTAAGCAATAGTGCACAGCACAATCAAGTTCAACAATAACGGAGAGGACGCCAGCCACGTCCTCTCCCTAACATTTCCAATGCACGAGTGAAAATGGCGGCGACGCGCGGCTGCTTATATAGAATCCGAATCTCGCGCGAATCCGACAGCGGGATGATGACGTTCGGGCGCGCTCGGGTTACCCGAGCCATACGGGAGAATCCGAGTATGGCTCGGACCCGTGTAAAATGGGTGAAGTTCGGGGGGGTTCGGTTTCCGAGAAACCGAACCCGCTCATCACTATTCGTAATATCAGGCAGTGTTTTACGGGAGTGATGAGTAAAACACTGCCTGACAAAACACAAGAAATCCCGGCCGGATCTGTGAGATCCGTGCAGGGCTTCATTGTGTACCTTAAAAAGTTGATTAAAGTATTAAAAAATCTGAAAAAAATTGCGTGGGGTCCCCCCTCCTAAGCACAACCAGCCTCGGGCTCTTTGAGCCGGTCCTGGTTGAATAAATATGGGGGGAAAAATGACAGGGGTTCCCCCATATTTAATCAACCAGCACCGGGCTCTGCGCCTGGTCCTGGTTCCAAAAATACGGGGGACAAAAAGCGTAGGGGTCCCCCGTATTTTTGAAACCAGCACCGGGCTCCACTAGCCAGGTACATAATGCCACAGCCGGGGGACACTTTTATACTGGTCCCTGCGGCCCTGGCATTACATACCCAACTAGTCACCCCTGGCCGGGGTACCCTGGAGGAGTGGGAACCCCTTAAATCAAGGGGTCCCCCCCTCCAGCCACCCAAGGGCCAGGGGTGAAGCCCGAGGCTGTCCCCCCCATCCAAGGGCGGCAGATGGGGGGCTGATAGCCTTTTGAAAAAATGTGAATATTGTTTTTAGTAGCAGTACTACAAGTCCCAGCAAGCCTCCCCCGCAAGCTGGTACTTGGAGAACCACAAGTACCAGCATGCGGTGGAAAACCGGGCCCGCTGGTACCTGTAGTACTACTACTAAAAAAATACCCCCAAAAAAACAGGACACACACCGTGAAAGTGGGACAAACTCGAATTCTTAGTAAATATTGGCCATGTTCAGGGTTATGGGCCTAATTCAAGCTTGATTGCAAAAACAAAATCTTCCTCTAATGAGCAAAACCATGTGCACTGCAGGGGGGACGGATATAACATGTGCAGAGAGAGTTAGATTTGGGCAGAGGCGTAGCTAGGGTTTTTGGAGCCCAGGGCAAGATCAATAAAAAAAAAAGAAAGAAAATACAAAAGAAAAGTATGTGCAGACGTCACCAGTGTCACTGTATATAAAGATGTCAGGGTGTGTATGTATAGATGTAGGTGCAGTGGTTGAAGTTGAATTTTTGAAGGGGGAATGAAAGAGTGCAGCGCTCCGGAAAAGGGGTGTGGTCACTCAAAAGGGGCGTGCCCTTCAGTGTAGTAGGACCCCTTATACTATCGAGTACTGGTGCCCCTTTCACATTATAGCACACGGTATGAGCCGAAATTCACATTACCCCACACGGTATGAGCCGAAATTCACATTATAGCACACAGTATGAACCGAAATTCACATTACCCCACATGGTATGAGCCGAAATTCACATTATAGCACATGGTATGAGCCAAAATTCACATTATAGCACACGGTTTGAGCCTAAATTCACATTACCCCACATGGTATGAGCCGAAATTCACATTATAAAACACGGTATGAGCCGAAATTCACATTACCCCATACGGTATGAGCCGAAATTCACATTACAGCACATGGTATGAGCCGAAATTCACATTATAGCACATGGTATTTGCCGAAATTCACATTACAGCACATGGTATAAGCCAAAATTCACATTATAGAGTGAGGGGATCCTACCCCCTTAATTAACAAGGCATGTGGGGCACTGTGGTGAGGGGTGCCTACCCCCTTAATTAACTCATCCTGTGGGGCACTGTGGTGAGGGGAGCCTACCCCCTTAATAGACTAATTGCAGAGTTTAGAAGCGGAAGGACTGCAGCGGTTTCTCACCCCAAGCTGCGGCGCTTCTGCCACCTCCGACACTCCACATCTTCGTCGCCACCCGGGATTCAGAGCACCACACAGGGAATGTACCCTTTTCAGTGTGGTCTGCTGCGCTCCGAAGGGGTTTTTCTCTCCTACTGCAGGATCCCGATGTGCGCCGTCCTCCCCGCTGTTACTGCCACGGTAAGCATTAGTACCGTTTACCGCAGAGGCCATTTACTGAGGCATATGTATTAAATCTCGGGAACTGAGATGCCCTTCTCACCATACAGCTGTGTGGCCGAGCCGGGCGGGGGGACAGCCAGCAGCAGCATGCCGGATATCAGCAGCCGAGGGTGCGGGCTGTACATACTTGAGGCAGCCTAATATTCAACAGTGCTGAAAGCCTCTGGAGCCCGCACCCCCGGAGCTGCAGTACACCGGCAGAGGACACCCATCCCCCGAACCCTGCATAGCCCAAAGCCGGAGATCGGCAGCATGTTGAACGCAGAAGCAGAAGCTGCTTATTGCCGGTCAACATGCTGCTGAACTCCGGCTTTGGGCTCCGCACGTGCCTTACAGCCCGCACCCTCGGCTGCTGATATCCGGCATGCTGCCCCTGCTGCTGGCTTTCCACCCGCCCGGCTCGCCCACCCAGCAGGATGGTGAGTGAGAAGGGCATCTCAGTGCCCGTGGTTTAATACATATCCCTCTTCGGTAAATGGCCATTAGTACATCCCACCCACACACACAGACTGCCTCACCCCCTTACTTACACACACACACACACACACACACACACACACACACACACACAGATTACACACACACAGACTGGCCACCCCCAAACCCTACACACACCCACTCAGACTACACACACATTCTCATACTTTCCCGTCCCACACACACACTGGACTGCAAAAATGTACACACACTCACACTGTCCCACACACACACAATTAACACACACGCACACTGTCCCACACACCAGTGGCGTGCGGTGAGGTCAGTGGCCGGTGTTGAATTCTCCTTGTAAGGTTAACTAAATTAACCATCTTGTTGCTGTTTGGGTTGTTAGGTAAAATTAATGAATTGAAAATGGATTTATAAAAATCAATTATTATTTATTCAAAGGGCCACGCCCGTATACAGGGGAGAGGTAGCATTCTCTCGTCCTGTGTCAAATCATTTAACAACAACATACACGTATCAACAATGAGTTTTATATAATACAAAGTAACGCCCCTTTTGTATATCCCTCCCATATGATTTCATTCTTCTGGAATACAATGTTAGGCAATATTGGGACAATTGTCAAGAATACTAACAAGATACTCGTGAGCTTCAACTGTGTCCATATTAGGAATTACATCTGGTCTCTATGAGCTTTTAGAAAGTGCGTATGTGGAAACAATACTTAGCCAACAAAGTTGTTTTTCTCTCAGGGTGTGTATAAAGTTCAAGATGAATTTGCTATATCATCTAGCTAGAAACAAGATGGATTCTGTTATGCTTTCATATTATACTAGTGAATATGAGAACCCTTTGCTCATTGGATGTATACATAATATACGTACTATCCCGTAGTGCACACACATAACTGTTAGGCCTTCAGCAGGTTGCCTCAGTCCCAGTATTCGACAGCTCCACCCTTTGATCAGGGACATTATCCATGTGCCCTGTCATCTCAGGAGAATTTCTGGGAACGTATAGTTAGCTAATAATCATTTCATGTAGTATTGCTATTCTGCGTTTGACAGTAGCCTTCTAAATACAACATAGGCCGCACCTGTATGCGGTGAACATCAAATGAATGTCTATAATCACATCGGGGTTACCAAAGAATAAACCTCATCACAGAATACATCATCACATACAATATACTTAAAAAAACATTTTCCTAATCCTGAAAATTGAATACTAGGATTTAAACATTTATCTTTTCCAGTCCATATCATAATGCCTTGGTTAAAGTTCTTTTATATCATGGACCTCCTTTATATACTTGGCATTACATGTATCAGGATCCGTAATGTCTTTGGTCAAATAAGCACAGCAGTGAGCTCAAAGTGCTGTTTCCGGAAATCAACAATATCCTCCAATTTGTGGTATTAAAAAATGTAGAACAATATGGTATCGTAATAGTTCATGTCCAATGTCCTGGAATCATCACAAATGTCCACAGTTCTGGAATATCCTATCATAAAGATCAATCATGTTATCAATAATTTAATTAAAATAAAACGTCAACTTCCAGTTTATTAATCATACGACTTCATTAGCCATAGGAGAACTTATTAGCCACCTTTACCACTTCGAGGTTTTATTGATGCTCTGGTGGCAGGAACATGTTTCCTGATTACTGAGTCAATTACTCTTTTTAGGAATAGTTCATCCTGCAAGAAAACTTTTCTCAAGTTATTATGTGTTTTTGTATAAAATTGCTAAATCAAACTTCTTAAATAACAAACATTTTTAGAATTAATAGGTAACCAATTATATATCATATCCTAAGGACATGGTGACAACTACCATTCCCCGTTATGTATGATATCTTCTTTTAACCTTTGAATCTACTCCTGGTAAAATACATTTATTAAATCATAAACTTTAATGAACATCCTATGTAACCATTACTATTTATATACCTAACTCATTATATCTAGCACATCTAGAAACCTTAGGTTAGTATATTGTAACAATCCTTCACATTCCCTTAAATCAACCTTTTCTATCTACATAAGATAAAAAAAAAATTTTTTTTTTTTTCTGTATTATTGACCTATTTTATTTCCACTAACTGAAATACACCCGATATGTGTAGCTAATATTATCACCAGTGGTTCTTTCTTGAGATACTATTGTATCTATACACATGTACCGTATTTCACTATTATCACGACTCTATAAAGTTTTGGTAATCACATCAAATGTAAATTGCATAGAGAACTTTGGCCTGCTAGTGTCTATGTATACATATCTAACAATTATAATAGTCTTAAATAATGATTAGCAATACAATTTATATAGCTGCAGTACTTAAAATCTTTCCAACAATTAATGGTATTGCTGGACTGGATACTCCTCAGAATAATATCCTAAATTATTTAAATTATCCATGCATTAATCTATACATCTGTCTTCAAGTGGAGTATAATACTCACAACCACGTTTTTCAAAGTGTGTGTTCGTTACACCAGTCATAAATCCCTCTGGATTTCCTGCTTAGAAAAGAAAAGAGGAAGGAAGGGTCTTATTGAAATAATTCCCATCCACAATAATGGATGAGTACTCATACCTACACCACACGTTTGCTCGCTCTCTCTTCAAAGAAAAATAAATAAATTAAGTCCTAATGCTGTTATAAATAACGTCGCTCCCGTATACTTTCAGAAAAGTTAAAAGTTCTGTAGGATATTAGCTTATAAGCACATAGTCTATTATCAATGATCATAATCATCTCTATCTTGATTGAAGGGTTCATTCAAATACAACTCTGTGGTAGTAACAGTAGTAACAGTCTCTGTATTGTATCTCCATACAATAGTTTTTTAGTGTTAGGTTCCTTTAAGCTCTGGTCTCTGACCTTTTCATTTCATTGCAAGCTCATGGATCTAGGTGTCCTTCTTCTGCAGCCTTTGCAACGGCTGTATCAGAGTCAGCGGTACTTGCCCAGGACCATCCTATGCGATCTGTAATGGAACCAAAACATTAGCAACTTCTCATCATAACACCGTCTTCACTCTCTTTAGTGATTGTCCTGTGCCGGACTGTGTGTTTTCGTGTTGGTTAAATATCTTTCCAAGGTTCTTGCAGCTTTTGATATTCTTGTAACTGTTTAAATAATTTGTGTGACACATTTGAATCGTCAAATCATTTTGTAGTTTTGAATCAGTCTCTGGATAATATATCTTTGCTGGATAACATATCTTTGCTGGATTCCAAAAAGAATAACAAAAAATGATATAGAAGAGAGACAAAGCAGAGGCTTAGGTGTAATTCTACCACTATTGAACCAACGATTGGACCATGCCATGATTCAAATTCTGCCTTTCCTGTCTCTTTTGTAGATTAATAATGCTTAATTCTTTAACTTTCCTTGTCACATTATGACTTTTTATTCTCAACATTACACATATTAAACACAAAATATTCTTCAAACTCCTATAAACTCTATCTATCAGTAAAGAAACTTTACTGTCTTTGAAACAATAGCTCACACCTCTGGCCTTATTATTCATTTCTCAAATAACCCCTTAACACCTGTTACACATCCCATAGTTCCTTTTTAGCATTACACTATGTTGTATTAAAACAATGTTGTTGTTTTTTTTCAACCCAACCATCTGCAGTAAACATGCTATAGCTTTCTTTATCACCATCACGATCCCTCTTATTATCACATAAATTATTATTTTGGTCCCATGCCAAAACACAATGTACACTTCTCCATTAAACTTCATCCCACTATAGAAAGCTTGTGAATCTATTTCATGTTAATTACCCTTTAGATTTGCATAACTCATGAAAATTTCCCCTTAATGAAAATTGGCAACAACACGTTATTATTAATAATACTAATTCACTAATTCACCATCCCATTATCCCCTATGGATGCTCAAGAAATTATTCTCCTGTTAATCAGTTCGTTTTTTTTTTTTTTTTTCAATTCCTTTAAATGCAATGTAAAATGCGATGTAATCATTATAATTGTCTTACTCATCCACATTATATTCCTTATACTCCCCACTTTTGGGGGTGAGGAAGACAAGTATGCAGCTGTATCTAAGTTGTGGTGGATCCTGTGAATCATCAGCAGGAAACACTCTGAGCTGGGCATCACTGTGCCACCAGAGGAAACCCTACCAGGATAGGTTCTTGGACAGGGGAATCGGGTGACGAGGGTCAGTGAAGCAAGTAAAAGGACTGATACGCTGAATAAACCATCTGTGGTGGTGCCTAGGCTATTTTCAGCCTCGGACCCATGTTGCTTCTTTAAGCTAGCCCAACGCAATCCCATTATATGGTGAGAAGTTTACATCTATCACACGGTCACTTTAACTGGTCCAGATTCACCCATGCACTTTATGTATGTAGTATGTCAGTGAGTTTAGGTGTCCTAATAAACACATTTTTCATGGAACAAATCTTTAGTTACAATTTCCCTGTTGGTTCATATATCCCCTATTGAGTGAAGGGATATATCTTCAAATCTGAAATCCTTCTGTAAGCTACACTATTGCATTTTATATCTAAGTTGTATACTGTCAGAGGTAAAATGTACACATCATATAAAATCTACTGCTTAACCTCAGTATTAAACCTATATACTCAGTATTAAACATATATGTTCTTGCTTATGCATAAGTGGATGGTTTGGCTCTGACTGTGTATCTATAATGTTTTATTCATGATAAAGTGTAATCTTGTATTACCTTCTATAATTTCTTTGGTTATGAACTTGAATGTATGCATATAGCATTTCCAAAAACAAAAAAATTACTGTATCTAAAGATTTATCATCTGGTCATACATATCTATCTATCAATAAATGTATACCAAGGCTCCACCCTCTAAGGGTTTTAACTATCTTTGGCCTAGCGCCAAATAATGATCTAGGTAGTTAACTATGTCAGCACACCGTTGACTTTTGTCTTGCGACACCTTGTGGTCTTTTCTGTAAAAAAACACAACTGTTTAGTATCTGACACCAATACTTCAAATAATTTATAGCACAAAGGTATATCATCCACATACTGGTTACATTTCTCAACATATCATTCAGACTGGCCAGTCCACACAAACCCTAAGATTTTCATGCACACTCTTATTTGCTTCCAAGCAAACTTTTCTTGGACTGTGTCCATCCCATGGATGCCTTGGCACATATACATATTCACTGAAAAATCACTTACAAATTTAACAACGCTCCTATTTTCTGTATAACTATTCTATACAATCATATCCCCACACTTCCTGCTACGGAACCTGGTTCATCACTGCATATTGTGCAGTCCACTAAGAACTTTTGCAATGTATTATATAGATGCCTATACAATGAGATGGATTTTAGCAAGCATATTTTTTTACCTCACGAACCCAGGGTAAGTGATATATAGATATGCTATGCATCCAACTTAATCTGTTCCTACTTTATTCTTCCTGGAATCTTTAGAAATACCTAATCCGTGATGTAGTATGATTTTACACTGCAACTTTTACATTAGGTTTCTTCCAAATAACTTTGAAGAATTGTCTAAAAGTATGTTAATACTGGAATCGTAGTGATTAATTGCTTGTTGCAATCTTTGATTTACAGCATATACATTAAAGAATGCGTATTCCTTTATCTTTCCCTATGATTTTAGCTGCTGCTTCTGCTGTTTTGAAAACTCTTTTTTTCGTATAGCCCACCAGAGATAGGGCGTTGTCTTCTTGACTGTCTGCCAGATGCAGATGTGTTAGCTTTAACGCTGTTAGCGCGTCTCTAGCCCATATCTGTTGCTGGGATTTTTTTTTTTTTTTTCTTATATTTTCTGATTACAGTTATGCTGTAGAAAGAAATTGGCAGCATTTTCTACAGGTTATCTGGTAAAGATATTAGCTTTTTATATTAAAACTAGAGTAGATAGTTTGTATAACAAACATTTCTAGAGTATTGCTTATGCAGAGGTTCCCAAACTGTGTGCCGTAGCTACCTGGGGTGCCTAGGACATTTGCAGGGGTTTCCTGGGTCGGTGGTCCAGGACCAATTCAAATTATCCAGTGCTGGTGGCTGCCAGTCATAAAATATGTGGCCAAACAGAAGCAAATCTCCCTCACCACACAACTGACTCTAAGGATGACATATAAACGCCATCTACTTAATGTAATATCTATTTTTACATTTCTCAATAATACATTTTTTTTTTAGGGGTGTTGTGAAAAGAATTCTGATATTCTAGGGCCACATGATTAAAAAAAGTTGGGAACCACTGACTTATGCTTATTATGATCCATCTTGTTAGATGAAAAAAATTAAAGCTCACTGAACACTTTTTTTTTTTTCTTTACTGCGTCATGGCTTACACTGCTGCTGGAAAGGAGGGGGCACGTTTCTGCGCTGTTAAAACTCTCCGTGCTCCCTGTGCTTCACAGCATTGGAAACTGAAGGGGTTTTTCTTTTCTTTTTTTTCTTTCTGCTGGCAGACCTTCTCACAATATATTGCATTAAAGAATATTTGCGTATTAAACAATACCATATGGAAACTTCACTTCATAGTTAGATAGTAACATTAGATAAACACATATTTTTAACTACAGATCTGCCAAAAGCCATTTGAACACGGACATCAACTTTTGTTTCCTTAGTTCACAAATATATATATATATATATATTTACTTTATTTCAAAACTTGTAACCATGCCAATCACAGACAGAAGGTTTCTATTAGACACAGATCTGAGAATATACTTACTGAACATTGTTCCACACACAAAACCATAATACAAAAATTTAAATATAGTTTGCAAACTTCAATTTCTTGCAGATTTCAACAGTTTTGCCGATTTCAAAATACGCTTAGTATTGGTTGATCAGGCCAATATTATACAGCATGATTGAAATGCAAAACATAGACTGTACCCTTTGTCACAGTACTATACAAAATTAGTGCTTCTATGGAATATTTCTTCCATACATGATATGCACACTTAGGGTTAATCCTCCCTGCCCTTCCCATACGCTAGAAAAATTCGCAATCCCTGCAATTTTTCACACACGCGACACGTCTGTCAACTGGGAAGCTGCAGTAGATCCTCTTATCACAGACTACTATCACAAAGCAACATGCCATGTTATGGTTGCTTAAAACAACCAGCAGCTCTTAGCAGCTCAGTATTGCAATATATTATTACACTCAATTACATATAATCCCTATAACCTCGGGTTGTTCACTCTATTTCATGTAAACTTCTTGTACACGTGTAGCTGACTAACAAGGGGAGGTGATCTATGTGCTTTTTACTTTATTTGGCTCTTGGTCCAAAGCACTTATTCACGCAATCATTCATAGAGTGAAAAACACAGGTCACTGTTTCTTTGCTCAAATCTTTGAATTAATTTTGGTATTCTTATTTACATGCAACAGCATCTGTCAATCATCATTTCCGAGTTACTTGGTCCTTCAACCGATTTGGACATAATTTTGGTATTAATTTTACAAACAAGCAACAACAAACAGGTCCCTGGGTTATTTTACT